>NW_027596548.1:0-238596 GCF_964194155.1 Cetorhinus maximus | reverse complement strand
TGTGGGAGTGTGTGTGGGTGTGAGTGTGGGTGTTGGTGTGGGGCTGAGTGTGGGAGTGAATGTGGGTGTGAGTGTGAGTGTGGGTGTGTGAGTGAGTGCGGATGTGGGAGTGAGTGTGGGTATAAGTGTGAGTGTGTGTGTGAGTGTGGGCATGGGAGTGAGTGTGGGAGTGAGTGTGGCTGTGAGTGGGTGTGAGTGTGAGTGTGGGAGTGAGTGTGGATGTGGGAGTAAGTGTGGGTGTGGGAGTGAGTGTGGATGTGAGTGTGGGCATGGGAGTGAGTGTGGGTGTGAGTGTGGGTTTGGGAGTGAGTGTGGGCGTGGGACTGAGTGTGGGTGTGAGTGTGGGTTTGGGAGTGAGTGTGGGTGTGGAAGTGGGAGTGAGTGTGGGTGTGGGAGTGAGTGCGGGTGTGAATGTGGGTGTGGGAGTGAGTGTGTATGTGCGAGTGAGTGTGGGTGTGGGAGTGAGTGTGAGTGTGGGTTTGGGAGTGAGTGTGAGTGTGGGGGTGGGAGTGAGTGTGGGTGTGGGAGTGAGTGTGGGTGTGAGTGTGAGTGTGGGTGTGGGAGTGAGTGCGGGTGTGAATGTGGCTGTGGGAGTGAGTGTGAGTGTGGGAGTGAGTGTGGGTGTGGGTGTGGGTGTGAGTGTGGGGAGTGGGAGTGAGTGTGAGTGAGGGGAGTGGGAGTGAGTGTGGGTGTGGGGAGTGGGAGTGAGTGTGAGTGTGGGGAGTGGGAGTGAGTGTGAGTGAGTGTGAGTCTGAGTGTGGGGAGTGGGAGTGAGTGTGAGTGTGGGGAGTGGGAGTGAGTGTGAGTGTGGGGAGTGGGAGTGAGTGTGAGTGTGGGGAGTGGGAGAGTGGGTGTGGGGAGTGGGAGTGAGTGTGAGTGTGGGGGGTGGGAGTGAGTGTGGGGAGTGGGAGTGGGTGTGAGTGTGGGGAGTGTGAGTGAGTGTGAGTGTGGGGAGTGGGAGTGAGTGTGAGTGTGGGGAGTGGGAGTGGGTGTGGGTGGGGAGTGGGAGTGGGTGTGGGTGGGGAGTGGGAGTGAGTGTGAGTGTGGGGAGTGGGAGTGGGTGTGGGTGGGGAGTGGGAGTGAGTGTGAGTGTGGGGAGTGTGAGTGAGTGTGAGTGTGGGGAGTGGGAGTGGGTGTGGGTGGGGAGTGGGAGTGAGTGTGGGTGGGGAGTGGGAGTGAGTGTGAGTGTGGGGAGTGTGAGTGAGTGTGAGTTTGGGGAGTGGGAGTGGGTGTGGGTGGGGAGTGGGAGTGAGTGTGGGTGGGGAGTGGGAGTGAGTGTGAGTGTGGGGGGTGGGAGAGTGGGTGTGGGGAGTGGGAGTGGGTGTGGGTGGGGGGTGGGAGAGTGGGTGTGGGGAGTGGGAGTGAGTGTGGGTGGGGGGTGGGAGAGTGGGTGTGGGGAGTGGGAGTGGGTGTGAGTGTGGGGAGTGTGAGTGAGTGTGAGTGTGGGGAGTGGGAGTGAGTGTGAGCGTGGGGCGTGGGAGTGGGTGTGGGTGGGGAGTGGGAGTGAGTGTGAGTGTGGGAGTGGGAGTGGGTGTGAGTGCGGGGAGTGGGAGTGGGTGTGGGTGGGGAGTGGGAGTGAGTGTGAGTGTGGGGAGTGTGAGTGAGTGTGAGTGTGGGGAGTGGGAGTGAGTGTGGGTGGGGAGTGGGAGTGAGTGTGAGTGTGGGGAGTGTGAGTGAGTGTGGGTGGGGAGTGGGAGTGAGTGTGGGTGGGGAGTGGGAGTGAGTGTGGGTGGGGAGTGGGAGTGGGTGTGAGTGTGGGGAGTGGGAGTGGGTGTGGGTGGGGAGTGGGAGTGAGTGTGGGTGGGGAGTGGGAGTGAGTGTGAGTGTGGGGGGTGGGAGAGTGGGTGTGGGGAGTGGGAGTGGGTGTGGGTGGGGGGTGGGAGAGTGGGTGTGGGGAGTGGGAGTGAGTGTGGGTGGGGGGTGGGAGAGTGGGTGTGGGGAGTGGGAGTGGGTGTGGGTGGGGGGTGGGAGAGTGGGTGTGGGGAGTGAGTGTGAGAGTGGGGAGTGGGAGTGGGTGTGAGTGTGGGGAGTGGGAGTGAGTGTGAGTGTGGGGAGTGGGAGTGAGTGTGGGTGTGGGGAGTGGGAGTGGGTGTGGATGGGGGGTGGGAGAGTGGGAGTGGGGAGTGAGTGTGAGTGTGGGAAGTGGGAATGGGTGTGGGTGGGGGGTGGGAGAGTGGGAGTGGGGAGTGAGTGTGAGTGTGGGGATTGGGAGTGAGTGTGGGTGGGGAGTGGGAGTGAGTGTGAGTGTGGGGAGTGGGAGTGGGTGTGGGTGGGGAGTGGGAGTGGGTGTGGGTGGGGGGTGGGAGAGTGGGTGTGGGGAGTGAGTGTGAGTGTGGGGAGTGGGAGTGGGTGTGGGTGGGGGGTGGGAGTGGGTGTGGGGTGGGAGAGTGGGTGTGGGGAGTGAGTGTGAGTGTGGGCGGTGGGAGTGAGTGTGGGTGGGGGGTAGGAGAGTGGGTGTGGGCGGTGGGAGTGAGTGTGGGTGGGGGGTAGGAGAGTGGGTGTGGGCGGTGGGAGTGAGTGTGGGTGGGGGGTAGGAGACTGGGTGTGGGTGGTGGGAGTGAGTGTGGGTGGGGGGTGGGAGAGTGGGTGTGGGCGGTGGGAGTGAGTGTGGGTGGGGGGTGGGAGAGTGGGTGTGGGGAGTGGGAGTGGGTGTGAGTGTGGGGAGTGTGAGTGAGTGTGAGTGTGGGGAGTGGGAGTGAGTGTGGGTGGGGGGTGGGAGAGTGGGTGTGGGGAGTGAGTGTGAGTGTGGGCGGTGGGAGTGAGTGTGGGTGGGGGGTAGGAGAGTGGGTGTGGGCGGTGGGAGTGAGTGTGGGTGGGGGGTAGGAGAGTGGGTGTGGGCGGTGGGAGTGAGTGTGGGTGGGGGGTAGGAGAGTGGGTGTGGGTGGTGGGAGTGAGTGTAGGTGGGGGGTGGGAGAGTGGGTGTGGGCGGTGGGAGTGAGTGTGGGTGGGGGGTGGGAGATTGGGTGTGGGGAGTGAGTGTGAGTGTGGGGAGTGGGAGTGGGTGTGGGTGGGGGGTGGGAGTGGGTGTGGGTGGGGGGTGGGAGAGTGGGTGTGGGGAGTGAGTGTGAGTGTGGGCGGTGGGAGTGAGTGTGGGTGGGGGGTGGGAGAGTATCTGAGAAGCTGCTGACCAACTTGTGTATTTTCTTGCTTTGGCCGACAGGTAACGGAGGGTCCCCGGGGGTGGTGGGGTGGGGTTCCTGGGACCGGATTGGGGGGTGGGGTGGGGTGGGGTTCCTGGGAGCGGATGGGGGGGGTAGCAGAGTGCTCTAAAATGAAGCTGAGCACAGGCCCCACTAACTGTAAATCTGCCACTGGATAAAAGTATCTAGATTGATAAAGGATTTGGCCAATTGTACACGCAGCAGCTCTCTGCTCACCTCCACACCCCACCTTGCAGGTTGATGAACTTCGTTCTGGATCCCATCAGTTGTTTAATTGCAAAATCATTAGAGCTCTTGTTGCATGCAGCTCACTGCTAACCTACACACTCCTCCTTGAAGACTGACATCCTTCATTTAGTTGGGCATATCAGGCTTCATCACCTGACCTTCGTCTTCACATCAGCCTCTCCCCATCCCCACAGCTCCAATATTCTTACAATCGATAAACGCAAGTGTTAAAAGTAAATTAAAATGAACAGCCCTTTGACTTTTCTCTCAGAGCTGCTTGCTGCAGTATCCTAAGATCATAAGAATTAGGAGCAGGAAGAGGCCATTCAGCCCCTCGAGCCTGCTCTGCTAGTCAATAAGCTCATAGCTGAGCTGATTGTGGCCTGATCTCCACATTCCTGCCTGCCCCCCCAATAACCCTTGACTCCCTTGTTAAAAATCTAACTCAACCTTAAATATATTCAGTGATCCGGCCTCCACTGCTCTCTGGGGAAGAGAGTCGAAGACTAACGACCCTCTGAGAGAGCAAATTCCTCCTCATTCTAAACCCCAATGAGTGCAGGCCCAACCTGCTCAGCCTCTCTTCATAAGGCAACACCAGGAATCAGCCTCGTGAATCTTCTTTGAACTGCTTTCAAGTGCATCTCTCCTTAAGTAAGGAGGCCAGAACTGTACACGGTCATCCAGGTGTAGTCTCACCAATGCCCTGTACAGCAATAGCAAGGCTTCCCAATCTTTATACTCCATCCACCTTGCAATAAGGTCCGACATTCCATTTGCCTTCCTAACCACATGGGGCAGGATTTTTCCGTTGGTGTGTGGGGGTGGGGGGGGGTGGGGCGGGGTGTAAAATGACGCCCGATGACATGGGGCGTGCGTCCTGATGTCATCGCGCGCCATTGCGATATTTTGTTTGGTGGGCAAGCGCTGGAGTGGGCTGCGTGCTCGCCGAGCTGTAAATGGCCTGTTAAGGCCATTAAGAAATTAATGGAGGCACTTGCGAACTCTGCCTGTCCAACCTCGAGGTCGGCAGGGGGGGTGCAGGCGAAAAGCCCGAGCGGCCTTCGCGTTTTCCAGGAAACCTCATCCATGGGCGGGATGAGGTTTCCTGAAACTTATTATCAGATAAATAAATAAATTGTCATAAATTTATAAACATCTCCCAACTCATGAGACACGGTCACACGAGGGGACATGTTTAAATACATTTTTAAATTATTTATTTAATTGGTTTAATACCCATTCTATCTCTCTGAGGCGGCTCTGTGCCTCAGGGGGATTGCTGCGCTCTTTCGCGTGCACGTGTCAGAGAGCGCTGGCCCCGACCCTCCCTCCTCCCCCTGCCCACACGGGTAGCGCCGAGCACCACCGGTCCTGTATTACACTGGGCGGGTCTTAATTGGCCCGTGTAAAATGGCGGCGATCGGCTCCGTGCCCACCCCCTGCCCGCCCCTGCCCGCCATAGGAAAAACCCGGGCCCTGCTGTACCTACAGGCTAGCATTTT
This sequence comes from Cetorhinus maximus, assembly GCF_964194155.1. Lineage (NCBI taxonomy): Eukaryota > Metazoa > Chordata > Chondrichthyes > Lamniformes > Cetorhinidae > Cetorhinus > Cetorhinus maximus. The sequence continues at coordinate 233,702 of NW_027596548.1, read as the reverse complement.
GTGATTCATGTACCAGACCACCCAGATCCTTCTGTCCTGCAGCATTCTGCAGACTCTCTCTATTTAAATAATATTCTGCTTTTCCATACTTCCTGCCAAAGTGGACAACCTCACATTTCCCCCTTTATACTCCATATGGCAATCTTATGCCCATTTGCTTAATCCATATATATCCCTTTGCAGACTCTTTGTATCTTCCTCAAAACTTGTTTTCCTACCTATCTTTGTATCATCAACAAAATTTGGCTACAATACAGTCTGTCCCTTCATCTAAGTCATTAATATAGATCATAAATAGTTGAGGCCCCAGTACTGATCCCTGTGGCACTCCACTAGTTACAGTTTGCCAACCTGAAAATGACCCATTTATCCCGACTCTATTTCCTGTTAGTTAACCAATCCTCTATCCATGCTAATATATCACCCCCAGTGCTGGGTGCTCTTATCTTGTGTAATAACCTTTTATGTGGCACCTTACTGAATGCCTCTTAGAAATCCCAATGCACTATATCTACTTGTTCTCCTTTATCCACCCTGCCTTTTGTAGCCTCAAAGAACTCGAATGAATTTGTCAAACATGATTTCCATTTCATAAAACCATGGTGACTCTGCCTGACTGAATTATGATTTTCTAAATGTCCTGCTACTGCCTCCTTAACAATGGGTTCTAACATTCTCCCAATGACAGACATTAGACTAACTGGCCTTTAGTTTCCTTTCTTGATAGTGGTGTTACCTTTGTGGTTTTCCAACCCGCTGAGACCTTTCCAGAATCTGGGGAATTTTGGAAGATTACAACCAATGTATCCATTATCTCTTCGGCCACTTCCTTTAAGGCCTAAGGATGCAGGCCATCAGGTCCAGGGGACTTGTCAGCCTTTAGTCCCAATAGCTCCCCTCGTACTTTTTCTCTATAGTGATTGTTTTAAGTCCTTCCCTCCCTTTTGCCTCTTGACTTTCTTACTGTTATTTGGATGACGTTTGCGCATTCTACTGCAAAGACAGAGACTAGATACTCGTTCCAAAGCCTCTGCCTGGAGATTAATCTTCGATTCCTGAATACTCCAGAACAGCCCTGGAGGGTTGGCGACCCCTAACAGAGCCCCCTAGGGTGTGCGATTAGTTTTAACTTCATCCATCTTATTTACACAACACATACATGAATAAGGAATGCAATAAACATTTTTGCTATTAGGGCCCTTATTATTTCTGGCATCAACAGCAATGTACAATGCCAGGAACAAACATGATGATCTGTATTTAGCATTCTGGCTATCTGAGGCCTTGTAGAGGTATGTGCAGAAGCTGCAAATACAACATCACAAAGCCAACTTGTCCCAAGGAACTTCACAGGGGTGTTATTAAATAAAAATTCACACCGAGCCACGTAAGGAGGCATTAGGACATGTAGCCAAATTTTCGTCAGAGGTAGGCGTTAAGGAATGTCGTCGGAAGGAAAGAGAAGTAGAGAGGCTGGGAGTTTTTAAGGAAGGAATTCCAAAGCCTAGGGCTCAAACAGCTGAAGGCACGGCCGACAATGATGGATAGAAAGAAGTGGGGATGCACAAGAGGCCGGAGTTAGAGGAGAGCAGAGGCCTCGGAGGGTTGTAGGGCTGGAGGAGGTTACAGAGATAGGGACTGATGAGACAATGGAGGCGTTTGAACACAAGGATGAGAAGTTCAAAATCAAGGTGATGTTGTACTGGGCAACAATGTAGGTTAGCGAGCATTGCAACAATGCGTGAATGGGACTTGATACAAGTTGGAAGGCGGTAAGCTGAATTTTGGATGAGCTCAAGTTTACCGATGGTGGAAGATGGGAGGTCGTCCAGGAGAACAATGGTTTAGCTGGGTCTGGAGGTAACAAAGGCATGGAAGAGGGTCCTAGCAGCAGCTGGGCTGCAACAGGGGCTGAGGCAGGCGATGATGTGGAAATAAAAGTAGTCAGTCTTAGTGGTGGAAAGGATGTTGGGTTGGAAGATCGTTAAGGACATGGAAAGCGAAATCAGGAATATTATTTTGAAGTAGGGCAAATGGACTAAGATTAACGTCTGTTTAAGGTTGATATCAGAACATTCTTCAGTCACCTTATGGATCAACATCTGGACCTGCCACCCCAATAGCATATTGGAAAGGAAATCACTATGGGGTAATTGGATGCTGGAATGGGAAGAATGTAGGGTTGGTTCTGGATAAATTAACCATGATGGGCCATATAGCCTTGAAATTATAGTCCTAAATTTGTTTCTCACATGTTTGAACTGAAGAGAAAAGACTTGCATTTATATAACGCCTGTCATGACCTCAGGACATCTCCTATCATTTTATAGCCAGCAAAGTACTTTTTACTGAAGCACAGTCATTGTTACAATGCAGGAAACATGGCTGTCGAATGTGCACAGCAAGATCCCACAAACAGTGACATGATAGTGACCGGATAATCTGTTTTTTGTGGTGTTGATTGAGGGATGAATATTGGCCAGGACATCAGGGAGAACTCTCCTTGTTTTCTTTACGATAATGCCATGAAGTCCTCTACATCTATCTGGGAGGGCAGGCGGAGACTGGGTGTAACGTTTCGGCCAAAAGACGGCACCGCTGAAAACGCAGCACTCCCTCGGCACTGCACTGGGAGTTCCCACTTGTGTTCAAGTCTTTGGAGTGGGACTTGAACCCGTGACCTTCAGGCCCAAAGGAATCTGAAATGAGTTCACAGTTGGGGTAGGGGTGTATGGCTGGAGCAGAAACTGATGTCACTGCAATGTCGGTTATGAGGAATTTCTGGTAAGAGTTTAAGGTGGCAATGGAGGAGGTCCCCAAACCTTACCCCTGGCCAGCCATTCAGACAAAGAGTTTATTCATTATCTGCTGGTTACAGGTTAGAAGTTAATTAATTGCTTTTCTATCATCACAGATTGATGGATTTTGTCCAGGGTCATATTTAAATAGAAAGAAACCGCGCTGGGAGTGTTGTTATTTGAACTAATATACTGCCAGCAACGAGTTGGTGGCGTTGGGGACGTTGGCCAGGAGTCTGTTCTCCCTTGAGTTGCATCAGGAGATGCAAAGGCAGCAGGTAAGCTGAGGTAAAGCTCAGCCAGCACCTTACATTCCATTGTTTAAGGAGCAATAGTGGACTCTTCTTATGAATCTCCGCTGCAATTCCCCACTTAGGACTGAGATGAGGAGAAATTTCCTTTACTCAGAGGCTGGTGAATCTTTGGAATCCTCTAACCCAGAGGGCTGTGGATGCATGTTCAAAGCTCAGATGGATAGCTTTTTGGACACTAAGGGAATCAAGGGATGTGAGGATTAGGTGGAAAATGGAATTGAGGTGGAAGATCTGCCATGATCTTATTGAATGAAGGAACAGTTCTAAGGGGCCGAATGAATTCCTATTATCTTCGTATCTAAGCAGGTTTAGATATAATGAATGGCCATCAGCACGGGAGGTGGAGGGCTCTTGGTGCTCCAGGAACTGTACACAATAACAGTCAATACGTACTTTTTTTAATTCATTCACGGGATATGGGCTTCACTGGCTGGGCCAGCATTTATTGCTTATCCCTAGTTGCCCTTGAGGCCCTCATACATACACACGAACATACAAATTAACAGCAGGAGTAGGCCATTCGGCCCCTTGCGTCTGCTGTGCTATTCAATAATATCATGGCTGATCTGATTGTGCCCTCACCTCCACATTCCTGTCTTTTTAAAAATTAATTTACAGGATGTGGTCTTCGCTGGCTGGGCCAGCATTTATTGCCCACTCCTAGTTGCCCTTGAGAAGGTGGTGATGAGCTGCCTTCTTGAACCACTGCAGTCCATGTGGTTTAGGTACACCCACAGTGCTGTTAGGGAGGGAGTTCCAGGATTTTGTCCCAGTGACAGTGAAGGAACGGCGATATATTTCCAAGTCAGGAAAGTGAGTGACTTGGAGGGGAACTTCCAGGTGGTGGTGTTCCCATCTATCTGTTGCCCTTATCCTTCTAGATGGCAGTGGTCGTGGGTTTGGAAGGTGCTGTTGAAGGACCCTTGGTGAATTCCTGCAGTGCATCTTATATATGGTACGCACTGCTGGTACTGTGTGTCGGTGGTGGAGGGAGTGAATGTTTGGGGATGTGGTGCCAATAGTGTCTATGGTCTATCCACCTTAACCTTTGACTCCCATCAAAAACCTATTTAACTCAGCCTTAAAAATATTCAATAACCCTGCCTCCACTGCTCTCTGGGGAAGAGACCAAAAACCCTCTAAGAGAAAAAAATTCTCCTTATCTCCATCTTAAATAATAGATCCCTTATTTTTAAACTGTATCCTCTAGTTCTAGTGTCTCCCATAAAAGGAAGGATCCTCTCAGTATGCACCCTGTGAAGGCTCCTCAGAATCTTTCAATAAGACCGCCTCTCACTCTTCTAAACTCCAATGGATACAGACCCAGCTTGTCCAACCTTTTGTCATAAGATGGCCCCCTCATCCCAGGAATCAGTCGAATGAACCTTCTCTGAACTGCTTCTATTGCAGTTATGTCCTTCCTTAAGCAAGCAAACTGAAACTGTACACTGTACTTCAAATGTGGTCTCACCAACACCCTGTACAACTGCAGCAAAACATCCCTACTTTTATACTCGATTCCCGTTGCAATAAATAGCAACATTCTGTCAGAGGAGAGGAGATTTTTCACCAACAAGAGTCTCTGGGTTGCAAGAGGACTGGGAACTCTGGATAAATTCCCTTTCCCCTTCACATGAGCCTAGAACCAAATAGAAGGGCTTTAATCACTGCCCTGAACAGCCTGCAGAGGAAACCTGCGTCCTGGGGTTGTACTTAAATTAATGAGCTCTGTAAGGGAACTCTGGGGCTGAACTGGTCTTTCCCAAAACTGGATTACCTGCAGCTTGGCCCTAAAAGCACTGGGAAAAGAACAGAGGACCTGCAGAGAAGAGACAGCAGTGTAAGTGAGAGCGAGAAAGAGTATGAGACAGAAAAGGAGAGGCAAAGAGAAGACAGTGAGGAGAGATAAGAAGGACAGAGGGGAAGATAGGAAAAGAGAGGGAGATATAATGAATGATAAAGCACAAGGTGAGAAGCAGGGAGAGGAGGAAGAAGGAAAACACGTGTGAACGAGGGAGCAGGGAGAGGAGGAAGAAGGAAGACACGTGTGAACAAGGGAGCAGGGAGAGGAGGCAAGGACAGAGTAACTGGGAAAGAGAGAAGAGGAAAAAGAGAAGAGAATGAAGCACTAGAGGAAGAAAGAAAAAATGAGAGAGGGGTTATGAGAGAGCACGTGAGAAAGAGGGAGAGAAAGAGAACGAGGAAACAAGAGGAGAGAATGCTAACTGAAAAGAGCAATAGAGGAGGAGTCCAAGACCACAGATTTTGCCTTTGGGTGCGAGTTTGGGGATTTATTGGTGTTGGACTCTGCTCTGAATGTGCAATTGCATTGTACAGGAGCAGTGGTTTGTGAAGTTTTACAGAGCTGGTGTTGCCAAGAGCTTCAAGTGGGGGAGGGGAGCCAACTTGAGCCCCCAGTAGGTCATCAAAATGTAACTTGACACTGCACACAAAAACACTCACTCGTCTTCCTGAGAGCTGCTGGATGTTAAAGTGACACAGAAAACACAGCGAAATTGGGTCACAGGACTGGTGCATGTATGTGGCCTGGCTTTAATTGCAGGAAGGGCCGAGGGAGGGGTACGGTGGCAAATAAATTTAAGCTCCTGCCCAAGAGGGAACGTTTTGTTTTTGAAGAGGGCGAAGAGAATCTTGAAAGTTTGAAATACTAGAGGCAGAATTTTGCTCCCATATGCTATGTTCATAGCAGAGCCTGCTTCTCATCCTCTCTCCCACCCCCTACGCATCCAATCCCATCACATGCCACACCAGATTCTGGAGTTTAATTTAGGTTAAGAATTTCCCACCTCAATTGGACAATGTGTCAATTCGAACTCAGAGTGGACCCGCTCGAGTGTAAAATAGTGCGTGATGACATCGGGCGAGTGTCCCGACATCATCGCGCACTCGCGTGGTATTTCGGTCGGCGGGCGCGGGTTAAACTCGGGAGCGAGCCCGCTGACAGTTAAGTGGGCTATTAAGCTCGTTAGCGGCACAATTAACTGGGATTTTTTTCGCTGCCCGTCCAACGAAATGGTTGGCGGGATGGAGAATCGGCCAGGCGACTTTTGCATTTTTCAGGAAACCTCATCCAAGGGCGGGATGAGGTTTCTGTTATTAAGTTGAAAAAAAAAATCTATGCACAGAATTTTTATGATGTCTACGCTCAGGTGACCGCTTGTGTTGCGTGGACGTTTTTTTTCTGGATTTAAAAATCTTTATTTGATACTTTCGAAGTCTTCAGCTGCCTGAGGCCAGCTCTTTCTGTCTTCAGGGAAGTTTTCTGTGAGTGCACCCCCCCCTGCGCCGGTACTGACTTCAGTGCTCGTCCTCCTCCCTCCCCCAACCCCAGGCAGCGCTGGTTGGCCGTTAATTGGCTGCCCCCTGGGCCCACCGCTCCTGCCCATCGAACCAGGGAAAGATAAGGCACAGAAGGAGGCCATACAGCCCATTCTAATCCCAGCTTTCAGCACGTTCGTAGCCTTACAGGTTACAGCGCTTCAGGTGCTGACCCAGGTACTTTTGAATGAGTTGCGGGTTTCTGTCTCCACCAGCAACCCAGTATATATGTATATATATGTGTATATATATAGCACCATCAGCGTATAAACAAACCATCCTGAGGTGCTCCACGGGAACATTATAAAGCAAAATTATTGAGCCACATCAGGAGATGGTAGAGCAAAAATGTGGGGCGGAATTTTGCGACCCCATTGTGGAGGGGGTGGGGCCGTAAAATACGATGAGCCGTTCAAAAGCCCATTCGGTGGGACCTTAAAATCCCGCTGGTGTAAAATTCCGCCCCATAAAACCATAAGGCCGTAATATGTAGGAGCAGAAGTAGGCCATTCGGCCCATCGAGTCTGCTCCGCCATTCAATGAGATCATGGCTGATCTGATAATCCTCAACTCCACTTTCCTGCCTTTTCCCCATAACCCTTGATTCCCTTACTGATTAAAAATCTATCTATCTCAGCCTTGAATATACTTAATGACCCAGCCTCTACTACCCTCTGCAGTAAAGAATTGCACAGATTTATTACCCTCTGAGAGAAGAAATTCCCCTTCATCTCTGTCTTAAATGGGCGACCCCTACTCTGAGATTATGCCCTCTGGTCCTAGACTCTCCCACAAGGGGAAACAAACTCTCAGCATCTACCCTATCAAGCCCCCTAAGAATCTTTTATGTTTCAATAAGGTCGCCTCTCATTCTTCTAAACTCCAATGAGTACAGGCCCAACCTACTCAACCTTTCCTCATAAGAAAATCCCTCCATACCCGGGATCAACCTCGTGAACCTTCTCTGCCTCCAATGCTAGTATATCTTAACTTAGATAAGGGGACCAAAACTGTTCACAGTATTCTAGGTGTTGTCTAACTAGTGCCTTGTATAATTTTAGCAAGACTTCCCTATTTTTATACTCTATTCCCTTTGAAATAAAGGCCAACATTCCATTTGCCTTCCCTATTACCTGTTGAACTTGTATGCTAGCTTTTTCATGCAAAAGGACTCCCGAACCCTTCTGTGCTGCAGCTTTCTGCAGTCTTCCTCTATTTGAATAATATTCAGCCCATCCATTCTTCCTGCCAAAGTGCATAACCTCACATTTTCCCACATTATATTCCATCTGCCAAGTTTTTCCCACTCACTTAACCTGTCTATATCTCTCTGCGGACTCCTTGTGTCATCCTCACCATTTGCCCTCCCACCTATTTTTGTGTCATCCGCAAACTTGGCGATAGTACATCCACTTCCCTCATCTAAATCATTAATATGTATTGTGAGTAATTGTGGCCCCAGCACTGATCCCTGTGGCACTCCAATAGTTACAGGTTGCCATCCCGAAAAATTCTCTTTATCCCAACTCTCTGCATTTGATTAGATTTCTCGAAAAGTTATAGGGCTGGAGTCTAACCTCCCTCCTTTCCACACTAGGATTAAAGAGTATATTTTTAACTTTAAAATCCTTTATTTAAACGAGTGTAAAAGCTGGTTTACAATAGGCCAACTTCTCTTCAAAAGGGATATGAAAACCTAATGATTTCTTTAACAGAAACCTGTTACGCTCAGGTATTAAACTGAAATTTTGCTGCTTGGTTTTTCGCTCTCTCTCTCTTCTCTCAACCTCTCTGGCTGCACCTAGTGAGTAATATCTTTGTGTTCTGTAGGGGACAAAACTGTTCTATTCTTTTAAGCATAAGATGTCTTAAACCGTCACTGAGGCCATAAAAGATGTCATTTCACCAAATAGTGTAACAGTCCAGCCCTGAGTCTGCAAACTGAAGCTGTGACAAATAATATTCTGACCAGTCCACACCTTGAACACGGTGTTCAAAACTGGTCACCCATGTATGTGGGGAATGCTCCAAGGCTGCGTGTGGAAGAGCCAGAAGGCTGACTACTACTATTCAAGGAAAAACTAGAAAAAGTGACTCTTCAAAGGGTATTTTTTTCCTTTATTCTTTCATGGGATGTGGGCATCACTGGCAAGACCAGCATTTGTTGCCCATCCCTAATTGCCCTTGAAATGAATGGCTTGTTAGGACATTTCAGGGGGCGGTTAAGAGACAACCACACTGCAGTAGGTCTGGAGTCACATGTAGGCCAGGCCAGGTAAGGACAGCAGATTTCCTTCCCTAAAGGACATTAACGGACCAGGCTGGTCTATGTTTCCCATCTCTTTGTACCTGAAAAAGTACTTCACCCTGTCCTCTGGAGGACGTGTCCACTGCAATAATTATAGGTAACTCTAGATCGTAATGTGCTAATATCTCTGATGTCATCAACCTCGCCTTGATTTTTTTCGAATGATCTCTGATGCATTTCTTCCCAACACCATTCATTGTGCTGGTGTAACCACTGATGCAGTGGCTCAGTGAACGCTGTTAAGTTTTCGAGAAATTTTGCCAGCTGATTCACCATTCCCATGAACCTTTGTAACTCCGTGATGTTCCTCCGAGCTGGAAATTTCTTTCTGACTCTGGTCTTCAGCCGATCAACCTTTATTCCTGATGCACTCACTATGTGACCAAGAAATTTGTTTGCTGGTTGTGAGCACCAACTTGTTGACACTTTTACGGGTGAAATGACGCCTTGTCTTACCATTGTAAAGTAAAAGGTGTGGAACCTTTCTGGGTGTGCATAAGCACATTGGTTTCACTTCTGGGCTTAGTGTTATACAATACGCTGTTCTTAGCTCTCCCAATCCTGCAAACAACTTTGGGAATTCTGCTGTGTAGTCTCCTGATTGACATTCACCATTCTTTATTTCTCCTATTCTGTGAATTAAATTCAATTCCATACATGCCTTACTACTTAAAAGTGAACAACTTTGATCTTGAACAGTAATTACTTTCTCTCTATGCTTTAAAGTAGCTGTTAGTTCTCCCTGAACCCTCAGCCCTGTTCCTCCTGGCCCTTGTAGCTTTTTGTAGGATGGTTGAAGAGTTTTCTTGTTTAACCAGGGTTCAGCATCTGAACAAACTGAAACTGCTGCACCAGTGTCTAGTTTAAAGTGTGTGCTATGACCTTTAACAGGGATCTCTGTACTTCAAAGGTTCCTGCTTAATTTTTAATCTCTCCTAAGAAGGGTAGCTCAATGTGTTGCGAATCTTCAACTTCATGGACTCTGTTTCCTTTTAAAACATATTCTTTTTGAGTGTTCGGCCCATTTTTTATACTGCAACATACTGCCTGAAAATGGCCCGCCTTTTTGCACCAATGACACTGCGTGTGTTTGGCGGGACAATTCCCGCACTTGTGCCTTTTATTTCAGAAAGTTGGGCTGCCACCATTAACTGCTTCTCCTGCCGCGCGTTCCTCCTTCTCTCTATTTTCCCTATTTTATGACTGGTGAATCAAACTGTATCTGTCACTTTGGGATTTAGGCCGTCTCTTTATCTCTCTCTCTCTCTCTCCTCTGACTACCAATCGACCCTGCTTCCTGATCTCAGCTTGTCCACTTAACTGAATCGCCTTCCCCAGCATAAAGTCTTCTCTCGGGACTGCAAGTTATCCGTTAATTCATCATCCACTGCCCCAACAATTATTCTGTTGTGGGTTAGCTCCTCTTTCAGATGACCATAGTCACAATTTTCTGCTAACTGGTACAAATCATTAATAAATGCTTCAATGCTTTCCCTGTGTCTCTGGGTATGCTTATTGAACTTTGTATGTTCCACAATAGTGTTCTTGTGGAAATTGAAATATGTCTCTAATGCATCAATGACCGGCATATGTGGCTTTACCCTCATTGATCCCCAGGGTAACTAAAATGTCATCTGCACAGTCACCCATTGTGTACAAAAGTGTACTGACCTGCTCACGGTCTGGCTTTGCTGTGAGACCTGATGTGGTGTGAAATCAAGCAAATGTCTTGTACTACTTTGGCCATACCTCAGCATGATTTAGGCCTGCAACTTACTCGAAACTCTCCGGTAGAGGCAGAGCTTTTTCTATCACTATTTTTTTACCATTTGCTCCCATATGTTATTGTGTTGGTGGGTTGGAATAGTTTCAATAACACCTGTTTGCTAGCTGAAAACACTCTAACTTTATTGTGACATATTTACCTTTATGAGAACACTCCCTTACAGTCTGATCACATGAATATGTGTCATTTCCTTCTATGATATCACAGACTATTACAGTTAACCCTTTGTGGGACTTAATCTAAAGTAGTCCATTATACTACAGGAACATCATATGATCAAACCTACAGGGATATCTTCACCCCAAGTTCATAACCTGAATTTCAGGTGAGAGGTTCATCTGAAGCCCCTTATATCTGTTCAGGTGGACGTAAAAAAATCCATGGTACATTTTCAAAGAGAAGGGAATTCTCACTCTGTCCTGAACCAACACCAACAAAAACAGATCATTTATTGCTTCATCTTTTGTGACCTTGGTGTGCTCAATTCGCTTGCCGTTTCTCCTCAAAACATCGCTTCAAAATAATTTGATGGCTTGGGGCATCTCAAGAACTTGAAAATAATTCTATAGAAATTCAGCCTGCAACTTACTTCCAGGCACCCTACACGTGCATTTAACTGTCTGTCTCTATGTCAATGGATATTGCATGGAGCATGATTATTGTAGCTGAGGTGTCACACCTTGTTACAGATGCAAAGCAATCTCTAAGCCAAAGGGAGCCTGAAATTTCCATGTAATTTAATGACCTGAGGGATTTGCACACTGCTGCAAATTGAATTTCCACAGAGTTGTTATGCAGTGGTGTTATAGATGCATGATACAGGATAACTGCTAAAGAGCCTAACCAGTCTCCAGACCACACATCACCTAGGAAATAGGTGAGTTTAGATGTCAGCTGTGCCTCAGTTGGTTACACTCTTGCCTCTGAGTCAGAAGACTGTGTGTTCAAGTCCTACTCCAGGACTTGAGCACAAAAATGTAGGTTGATATGCCAATGCAGTACTGTGGGAGTGCTGTGCAGTCAATGAGATGTGTATTGAGCTGAACAGCCTCTTTTTGTGCTGCAATGATTCTGTGTTAACTGATCCCTGGTTCACCTTCTCAGTTGGATGTAAAGATTCTATGATACTGTTGGGTTCCCTATGACATGAAAAGAAATCCAGAACTTTATTCTTTTGACATTTAAAATAAAGGACTTTCTGCTGAACCAAAAAAAGATGGCTGCTACAAGTCACAGGACCACAGTGTCAGGCCTTTGTTCTGGGAGCTACCATCAGGAGTTACTAGAACAAGAGAATTCCTCGGTCAGCCAGTGGAATCTCACACGTCATTGCACAGACCCCTTGTAATCAATGGAAGCAGAGGAAGTGCAGATGAACTGGTTCCCCCAACTGTAACTATCGCAAAAGAAAGTGATTGAAACTCGTTATACTGGAAGAGGTGCTAATAACCACCTTGTCTCTCTCCTAAGGAGGAACAATGAAATTCTGGCCAGAAGTACAGAAACTTATTGTTACGCTGCAATTATCCATTAATGGGCAATGCCACATGAGTCAAACTTCTGACTTTTTGGACAGTTTTAACATGACATCTTTGTCCCCACAGTCAGTCTGCTGTTTAACATCCAACTGGTGAACTACCAAAAAACTGACCTCCAGGCTGAACAACAGCCTGTCCTTGAAGCCTGTCTCTGCTGGAAGAGTTCCTGCCATTGCCTGCAAAGCTTACCCAGTTTCTGGGTACCTACTTCATCTGGCAGTAACCGCAGTGGACTCTACAACTCCAGTCTTCAAACAGCTGAAATTGAACTCCTGTGTGAAAGAATCCCTCATTGGATTCTGACTCTGGCAATCATGTGAATTAATATTCATTTCTGTAGTTCTTGCACTGTTATTATCCATAGTTGTAAAATTCCTTTTTCTATCCCCACCCTTAATGTATGTTTGTGTGTGTGTGTGTGTGTGTGTGTGTGTGTGTGTGGTGGAGTGGGAAATTGTGAACATTCCTCCTTGGGTTTTGAATGTGAAATAAACTAACCTTCTGAGTTCATCACAACGCAAGTTTGCTGCGAATTATTAGTAAATTGGATCACACAAACTGAGGGTTTGGGTAAACATGCCACTGCATTACTTTAAAAATAATTCAAAATGCCTTCTGCTTACGGACAGGTGGTGAGAGGAAAAAGTAGGCTTTGCTTGCCTCTCTCCTGTCTGTAACAATACCATTTTGAAGAAGAGCATGGAAGTTCTCCCCAGTGTCCTGGCCAATATTTATCCCTCAATCAACATCATAAAAAGCAGATTATCTGCTGATTGCTGTTTGTGGGACTTTGCTGTACACAAATTGGCTGATGTTATTACTGCATTACAATAGTGATAAGATTTCAAAAAAGAACTTCTTTGGCTGTAAAGAGCTTTGGGACATCTGAGGTTGTGAAAGCATTCTTTTTATAAATCCCCCAGCACAGTACAGTGCAATAATGTTTTTAACATTGCCATAACTATAGTATTACAAGTTATTTTGCAGCACTCAGTGAATGAAGAGCCCATAACATTGTAGTATGAGTCACAAGACTGTCATGGGAGTCAGCCATTCAAGAGCTTAGTGATCAACTCTGTTATGTGTAATACTGACACTAAAGGCTCATTGTATGTTGTGACTAGGTGAAAAGTGCAATCATATATGGCGTTGTGTACTTCCTCAGTGGCAATTTGACCAGCAGAAGCCTTCCGTATGTGATCCGAACTGTTAATCAGGATTCCAGGCAGGTGGGGTGGTGGGGGAAAGGGGTACGGGTGGCATGGGTGAGGGAAGTGGGCGTAAAGGCATGAGGAAAAGGGAAAGGCAATAACTGCCCTTGCTTCTGTTAACTATCCAGTAACTTTGCCCAGTAAGTGGGCAAAAGAGGGTGAGAGTGGGAGAGAGAATGAGTATTAATGTCACTTGAGTGTAGGATCTGCCCCTTCACAGTCTAATGTCTTGCCAAGACATTCACTGGGTGGCCAATGACCATTTGATTGGGGAACGGTCTACTGTTACCTAGGTAACTGTACTCCAGACTAAGTCAGAGCCTTGGGTGAGGAGAAGAGAGACATAAAAACCAAGTCAGAAGCAGAGCCATTTTGCCGCTCGAAAGCGCAGATTAAAGGAATTCCACTGTCATGACAAGTGTTCCTTCTGAGAAACTTCATAGTTACTACACAGGGCAGACATGCAGTGACAAGTAATTGCCACAGTTGGCTTATTGCATTGTCAATCAAGTCTGGTGCTGTAAGTTTTAAAGACACGCAAGAACACGCAAGAAATAGGAGCGGGAGTAGACCGCTCGAGCCTGCTCTGCCATTCAATGAGGTCATGGCTGATCTAATCGTGGCCTTAGCTCCAATCTTCTGTCTGCCCCCACGTAGCCACTGACTCCTTCATAAATCAAAACTCTATCTAACTCAGCCTTGAATATATCCATGACTACTTCGAGTGAGGCAGATTGTGCCGCCAATTCCATCTCACTGTGGCCTGGCATGGAAGTGTGGTTAGGGTGGCATATTCACACCTATTATTCTGCAAGTGAGCTTCCAATGCCATCAGGACAAGGCGTAGACTCTTCCCGTTGAGGAGAAATCTCCTTGGTACATCTGCTAGCAGCTGGGAACAAAGATGATGCTTGGTCCAGGAAGACTCTCTTCCGAAGGAGCTGAAACAGCAGCATGAAGGTTTCCTGTTGATGACAAGTGACTGTTTTGCCTAGTTTGTACCGTGAGCTGAGCCAACATGAAACTATAAGCCCGTCTGTACCGACACCTCTTGAAAGGCCAAGGTTGTTGTTTCTGAGTTAAGACCTGAGCTAACTGCATCCCTCCAAACTTGATGACAGAATAAGTGACAGGTCCAGAATGTTGTAAATCACCCAAGTTAGGAGCTGAATAGTGGTTGGAACAGAAATCTGAATGGGCAGTTCTAAACCAGGCAAAGCAACTAGAATTCAAAGCGGAAATAGCCTGTTCGAGGGATGCGTGAAAAAATTGATATAGAAGCACGGGAGAAAGTGAGAAAAATAATTGATAAGGATACCAGAACTGAGAAGGTGCAACTATCAGGAAAGACCGAACAGACTGGGGCTCCTTACAAAAGGCTTTGTTGGTAGGAAAAATTACGAAGGGGTTCGATTGGGCCGTCAATATGTTAGTCACTTATAGATGATGAGAGAATTCAGGAGAAACTTGTTTGCCGAGAAAGGGCAAAGAATGTGGAGCTCACTACTACTAGGATAGTGGGTGAGGTGAATAGCAAGGCTGCAATTAAGGCGCATTTAAGGGGAAGTTAGATAAACATACGAGGGAGAAAGGGATAGAAAGATGTGCTCATTCAGTGAAATAAAGAGGGGTGTGAGGAGGGCTTTGTGGACCATAATCATCGACATGAACCTGTTGGTTCAGATTACTTGTTCCAGTGTTGTAAAGATTTGTACACGGACGAGTGAGCTTGTGCCTTTATTCCGCATCAGATCCTGACCTCCTGTGGTGGCAGATTTGAAGGGGAGAGGGACAGACTTGAGGAGTGAGCCTGGTAGAGAGGTCAGCAGTTTAGGGTCAAGGGAGCAGGAAGTGGGTCTCTCATGGGCAAGGCGAGCTCGGAGAGGGGTGGTGGGAAAGAGACAAGAGAAAGATGTGAGTTCAGGGCTAGAGCTGCGGGGGGGGGAGAACTTCAGAGGAGACTTGGCTAGTGGAGGGGAAGGGCGTGGTGGAGGCAGCTGATCGGACAGTCTCGAGCTTAGTGGCAAAGGTAGCCTCTGAGCTCCTCACACGTATTGTTGGAGGTGAGGATGGAGGGGAGGCAGGGTTTTAAGAAAACAATCTGCGTTAGAGAAAAGAAGCCAGGGGTTATCTCTGCATTTCAGGATGATCCTGGAATAGTGATTTTCTTATTATTCATGGGATGTGGGCTTCGCTGGCTAGGCCAGCATTTATTTCCCACCCCTAATTGCCCTTGTTCAGAGGTCACTTAAGAGTCAACTACATTGCTGTGGGTCTGGAGTCACATGTAGGCCAGACCAGGTAAGGATGGCAGATTTCCTTCCCTAAAGGACATTAGCAAACCAGATAGGTTTTTAATGACAATCAGCAATGGTTTTATGGTCATCATCAGAGTTTTAATTCCAGATTTTTATGGAATTCAAATTTCTGCTGTGCACAGGATTCGAGCCTGGGTCCCTAGAACATTACCCTGGGTTTCTGGAACACTAGTTCCAGTGACTATGCCACTGCCTCCCAGCTAAAAGTTAGACCCAATAGTGTTTTGTGTGGTCCAGCCAGATCAGGCAGTCACATGAAAATAGGTCTGTCTTGATTGCCAGTCTTAAAGAGTCCCGGCCATTTTTACATTTAACTTATGGCTGAATGCACAAAACCCAAGCTTGGGGATAAAAGCGAAATACTGCAGATGCTGGAAATCTGAAACAAACACAAAAACAAAAATAGCTGGAAAAACTCAGCAGGTCTGACAGCATCTGTGGAGTGGAAGACAGAGTTAACATTTCGAGTCCGTATGACTCTTCATCAGAACCAAGCTTGGGGAACCTGGTGACTGTAACATGGGACTTTGGGGCACATTGAGCAATGCAGAATGCCCTTGGTGTTTAGCTTCTGGTTTCACTTCCACACAATGTATTAGAAGAACATTGGGATTTTGTGGACCAGTAGAAGTCTAACATACTCAAAAAGACTGCCCTGCAATAATCATATCCCTCAAGCATTACCCTCTCTTGGAATGTAAGACATCACCTCTTGAACCCATTAACGCTGTTTCAATGACCTTGTGATTATTCTATGATACGATTACACATGGAGTGGAAAAGATTTCAGCTGCCCTCTCTCTCTTTTTACTCCCTAATATTTCTTCCTCCTTTCCCCTCAAAACTGGGCCCTTCATCATAACAAAAATTGAACTTGGAAGCAGCTTTTTCAATCTTCTTCACAATCTTCGAAACTCCAGTTACATCACCACAGAACCACTCTTCTAAAAGAGAACCAGAACAAATGTTCTCATGACTAAACTCCCCAAAACCTGGACCATCCTCCTTGTGATTTCCATGGAATTGTACCACACAGAAACAGGCCATTCAGCCCAACCGGTCCATGCCAGTGTTTATGCTCCACTTGAGCCTCCTCCCATCTTTCCTCATCTAAATCTATCATTGTAACTCTCCATTCCCTCCTTTCTCATGTTCTTCTCTAGCTTCCCCTTAAATGCATCTATACTATTCACTTCAGCTGCTCCCAGTGGCAATGAGATCCACATTCTCACCATTCTCTGGGAGTTTCTGAATTCCCTATTGGGTTCCTCGGGGTGCCAATCTTATATTGATGGCCTCTAGTTATGCTTTTCTTCAGTTGGAAACATTCTCTCTGTGTCCAGTCTATTAAAACCTTCCCTAATTTTAAAGGCCCCTATTAGGTCGCCCCTCAGCCTTCTCTTTTCAAGAGAAAAGGGACACAGCCTGTTCATCCTCTCCTGATAGGTATACCCTCACATTTCTACTATCATACTATAAATCCTTTTTTGCACCCTTCCCACTACCTACGTTCTTTTTTATGAAGTAGAGTTAGCTGGGACTGTGAGGAGCATCTGACACTGATTTAACTGTGATGAAATGCCACATGATTAAGTAACTGAGATCTGGTGGGAAGGAGAATTACAACCTTGTTTAGAATGCTGAGATGTATATAGATCTAGAACACAGGCCTAGAACTAGGGGTCACTGTTTAAAAATAAGGGGTCGCTCATTTAAGGCAGGGATGAGGAGAATTTTCTTCTCTCAGAGGATCATGAGTCTTTGGAACTCTCTTCCTCAAAAGGCAGTGGAAGCAGAGTGTTTGATTATTTTTAAGGCAGAGCTAGATAGATTCTTGATTAATGAGGAGTGAAAGGTTATCAGGGGTAGGCAGGTATGTGGAGTTGAGGTTACATTCAAATCAGCCATGATCTCATTGAATGGCGGAGAAGGTTCGAGGGGCCGAGTGGCCTACTCCTGCTCCTAATTCATATGTTCGTATGTATGTTCATATGTACCTGTGCATAAGCAAGAATGGTTTTTATGAATGACAGTCTATGATAGCATTCTTAGGGTAACTGGCAAACCCTAAAGAAACCCCATCTAGACCCCGAACCCAAGCCGAAACAGGGGCAGATGATATTACAGAAATGGGAAAAGGCAGCCTCAGTAATGGCACAGGTATGTTGATGGAAGCTCATCTCAGGGTCAAATTAGAAGTGGAAATCAAGCTGAGGTGAAAACATTGGCCATGTACCCTCCACACTTGCCCTTATTGCTGTCCAGTAAGGTTTTGCAGAGAAGCATATCTGTGCGTACTGGATTGGAGGTTAGCCGTGATGCCCCTCATTGCCACACAGCCGGCTCACACTTGAATGGAGGTCACTTGTGGGATGGGGGAGGCAGGGGGTGGTGGAATGGGATTGTGAAAAGTACATGAAGACAGCACCAGTACAACCATAGCCCAGCGGGATTCAACATCCTCAGATGAGAAAGAAATTGAGAGAGTTTTTTGGGTTCATTTTTGTAAACAGAAAACTATAAGGATAGGGAGCAGCTGTTCCCCTTAGTTGAAGGGTCAGTCACAAGGGGGCATAAGTTCAAGGTGAGGGGCAGGAGGTTTAGGGGGATGTGAGGAAAAACATTTTTACCCAGAGGGTGGTGAGGGTCTGGAATGCGCTGCCTGGAAGGGTGGTGGAGGTGGGTTGCCTCACACCCTTTAAAAAGTACCTGGATGAGCACTTGGCGCGTCATAACATTCAAGGCTATGGGCCAAGTGCCGGTCAATGGGATTAGGTAGGTAGGTCAAGGTGTTTCTCACGTGTTGGTGCAGACTCGATGGGCCGAAGGGCCTCGTCTGCACTGTGATTCTGTGATTCTGTGATAAGTTTACAGAACTAGCAGCACAGTGAAGTTGATCAGAATCAGGAAATGCCACTTTCAACTCAGACACACAGCCAACTCTCCATTGTCGGTGACCTGCTCCAGTAAACGGGGGTGGGTCAAATCTCAGCCACGTCAGTGACATTTTGTTCTATCAGGACATTATTCTATGTGTATGAAGGCAGGGAAAGAGTCATTGTGTCTCGTTTTATTCAACACAAATTGGGCTGCCAAGCCAGACGGCAAATTTAACCTTGGCAACGAATCTATTTGTGAAACTTTACTTGTTGGATCCGCACAGTTAACAAAAAAAAAAACTGCACAAAGATCGGGTTTAAAATCTAACCGGAGAGGCGACCACTGCCTCCAGGTTCCAGGGTCGAACTACATGGGTTTCTGAGGAGAGGATGGTGTTCTGCAAACTTTTGAGCCCAAGGGATGCTTCTTTCGAGTACATTTTACTTACGTTAGACATTCACAAGGACTGAGATAGATTCGACCTGTGATCCATAGTTACAATATACTAAAACCAATGGTTAGGACTATGGAAAATAACAGAGGAAGATTATGGTCTGACTGTTCAAAGTACTTAAGACAAAGATGAGAAGAATATTTTTCTCTCAGAGGGTAGTGAGTCTTTGGAACTCTCTTCCTCAAAAGGCAGTGGAAGCAGAGTCTTTGAATGTTTCCAAAGCAGAGGCAGGTAGATTCTTGACTAACAAGGGGAGGAAGGCTTATCAAGGGTAGGCAGGAGGTTACAGTCAGATCAGCCATGATTTAATTGAATGGCGGGGCAGGCTTGAAGGGCCAAGTGGCCTCCTCCTGCCCCTAACTTGTATGTTTGTATGAAAATAATCCTCAAGGGTTGCCTGAAGGTCCATATGAGGCCTCTGCAGCCTCCTGCCTTTTCTCCATATCCTTTGACGTGGACCTCACAGTGTTCACCTCAGGAGGCGTGTTCAAACCCCTCCATGGCTTCTCCCGTCCCTATCACTGTCACCTCTCCCAGCCCTGCAACCCTCTTGAGATCTCTGCGCTTCTCCAATTCTGGCTTCTTTTTATATTTGTTCATGCGATGCCGGCATTGCTTGCTACAGCAGCATTTATCACCCATCCCTAGTTGCCCTTGAGAAGGTGGTGGTGAGCTGTCTTCTCGAACCGCTGCAGTCCACCTGGTGTAGGTACACCCGCGGTGCTGTTAGGGAGGGAGCTCCAGGATTTTGACCCAGCAACCCATCCCCGATTTCCATCACTCCACCACTGGCGGCCGTGCCTTCAGCTGCCTGGGCCCTAAGCTCTGGAATTCCCTCTCTAAACCTCTCCGCTCTCTCCCCTCCTTTAAGTCACCTGCCCTAGTATCTCACTTGGCCTGGTGTCAGTTTAAAGCTCCTGTGAAGTGTCTGGGGATGGTTTATTATGTTAAAGGTGTTATATAAATGCGAGTTGTTGTTGAAGGGCCAAGAGAGCATGGTCAGGATTCAGACCTCTACCTCACCATCCAATGATTGGTAAAATAAACCAAAGGTCAAGGGGGCGGGGGGGTGGGGTTTGACAGATTATTTATGCTTTGGACATTAAGTATAAAATGCACCATCAGATCAGACATAAAAACAGAAAATGCTGGAAAGACTCAGCCGATATGGCAGCATCTGTGGAGAGAGAAACAGAGTTAATGGTTCGACGCCGTGTGATGTTAACCGTCTTTCTCTCTCCGCAGACGCTGCCAGACCTGCTGAGCTTTCCCGGCATTTTCTGTTTTTTATTTCAGATTTCCAGCATCCGCAGTATTTAGCTTTTATCACCTGGTCAGATGCCTTTTTGCCCATGCCCCAGGTGTCTGTTTCACATAAGGTTCGTTAACGTATTGAATTCTTGGTTTAAAATTAACGGAATCCCACTTCACTCATTCACATCCTATTGATGTGTTCCAAGTTACCAGTGCTGCAATAAACAGGATAGAGCAGTCTAACAGCTCTACATAAAAAGCTGGCCGTGACATTGCTGCAACACATGCGCAAGGGTTCAAGTGGCACAAAGGCTCCAGTTTTGCAGGCGCTGTTTGCAGTGTCAATTGGGCCAGGCAGAACTACACCCTAGCAACACATGCACACACAACACACACACTTTAAACAGCCAGCCCCCTCTCTCCCTTGCACACAAGGGGCAGATGGGTGTGTGACCCACAGCAGCAACAAGATCTATAACCAGATGGCACAATTGAATCTCAGTTCACCGTGTGCTATCGGTAGCTAGGGGAAGGGGACAGAGGGAAAAAGACAGCAAACAAAATAAAACCACAAGCCCACCGAAAATGAATAGCATCTCACAGAACTCCACTTGTGCACATTCACAGAGGCTGGGACCTTTGAGGACAGGAGTTAGGGTTTTGTTTTAAGGAGCAACATTCTCACTTCCAAGCCAAGAGGCGCAGAGTTTTGAACCCAACTCTAGATAGAGTTGAGCTCTGGGTCTGAATTTTGGGTTGATACCCAGTGGGACACAGGACCCTGGGGGGGGGTCTGGTTTCCTCCCTACCCCTTCATCATGTGGGTTGAAAAAAGCCCAGAAAACTCTCTCATCCAGCATAGGACTAACACCCTATTGACTGGTTAAAAAGGTGGTTAGGACCAGTGAATTCTTCGACTAGGGAACAGTGAGAAGGTAAAAAGACAACACATTCCTTCGGGTTGTGAAGATGTGGATAACTGATTGCGGACTCGGCATGCATCCTGAAATGCCATTTTCTGTTCAGTTTTTTTGATGCAGTAGCTGGTTTTAACACAGAATCCCGTTCATTTACCCTCAGCAAGTCTGAAGGAAGATGCTGAAGTCAGCTACCTCAGTACCATAATCAGGCTGCTTCTACACTGAAAACCCATTGACAGCGTTTAAACATCACAAATTCACAGGGGGGAGGAGAAACACACATTTCTGGGAAGAATATTCTTCCTATCCAGCAGAAGTATAAGGAAGTACTTAGGGCCCATTTAACATCAGAATTTGCAGAGAATAAAAAGTTCAGCAAATGAACAGACTTTTCATTTAAACAAAGCTAGACCTCCTGGTTAGCATCTCAAGCTTCTGCTTTACATAGCAGAGCAGAGACATCTGCTTTTACAACGGCTACGTCAAGAGTCCTAACCCAACCCATGAAAAGCATCTTCACACTTCAGAAATCACAAGATAGTGAGAGAAACTGCACTGAAACATCAAATCCAGAATTCCCTCCCACCCTTCAACAGTTCAATCTGAACAGCGACTAGGTTTTACTGTTTAGATAACTTTTAGAACTACCCATGCACACGCAGAGCTGCTTCACACTCTAACGCTCTTTCAGTGAACAAGACAGATGCACACAGAATGAGAACAGGAGAGACAGACACATAGACCAGGAGGGGCAGATGATGAGAGAGAGAGAGAGAGAGAGAGAGGGGCACAGGAGAGACAGACAAACACTAAACAAGAGACAGACAAGGAGAAACACACTCATCGGGGAGCAAGACACACACACACATACACACGCAGATAATGAAAGCTGCCAAAACACACATACACCTCTAACACAAAGAGGCACACAGATGGTTAGATAGAAATTATCCAAAAAAAGCCCTAGAAATAATGAGCAAAGATACAGGCATCGAGACTGAGAACAGGCACAGGCAGATATTTGATGAGAGGTACACATGGAGAGACACAGAGGACAGACACACACACAAAAAATGCTGACATAGATTGGTTAAAAAGACACACAAAGCCATAAATAATCAGAGACGAGAACACACAACAGAACAGAAGTAGAAATAACCACATCCACACAGACAAAAAGGGATTACAAGTCTCTTCCTGTTTGGCAGATTGTCCTGCTACCAGTTAGTGGTCTCCCCCACCCCGAGCATGTTAATAGGGCCATGTGGATAGATTTCACCCTAGAGCCGTTCAGAAGAAGCCTGCCATCTCAAAAGAGATGAAGAGGTGGCAGTGGACTGTGCCTTTGCAGCACAGAGAATCCTCTCTCCAACAGCAGCCAGCCAGGAAAGCTGAAACTGGGGACACAAAACATTTTTAGTGTGCTCTTCACCTCCTAATTGTTAAAGTTGACCAAGCAAAAAAAAAAAATAGGCTTTAAAAAAAAGACTAGAAAATGACTTGAAATGCCTGGTTTATAATCCTGATTCTGCCGTACAAGCCCCACTCACTTCTCTTGCTATATATGCCCCTCCCAGAGCCATTATCTCCCATCCCCCGCCTCCTTGACTCCCAGAAGTTACTCAATAACTTGATGCATAACACCAGTCTTAAGGCTATGTTGTCAACTGCCGAGAAAGAGAGTTCTGGCAAAGGAATGGACCATTTGCAGCTACCGTAATCTCCAAGGTCTTTATTATAACCTTCTCAAAATAAACGAAGCATAGAATAATAAATTAAGAAAACACACACATTTCTGCAGCAATATTTAAGTTCGTAAAAAAATACTGTCCATGTTTTTTTTTCTACATCACCCCCCCCCCACCCCACCAACCTCCGACCCCTCCCCCCCCCACCCCCAAAAATGGCTTCAATACGAATATCATGTAAACTATGAAACAACATTGTAGTGGCAAGTAAACAGGAAACAGGTTAGGTGCTTTTTTTTTTACATATAAAAGAAAATTTAACCACCTTTTGAGAAATGTTTTTGTCACGCATACACACACACACACATATGCATGCACACAAACACACGTGTGCACATTCCAGTCTGCAATGTCCAAACATTCATGAGAGGGGGAGGTGGTGCTGTGAAGAAAATCAAGTCAGGCCTGGAGGAATGTTAAGTCTTTTGTGTGAAAGACTATTGTCACTGGTTTTAAGTTACAGTACCTTTTTTTTTATATATATATATATATATACAAAAAAACCACAGGCTCCTTCAATGCTAATGTTTTAAAAGAACAAATCAAACTGGTACATACATTGTCACACCACACATCGCTTAATAGGCTGTTTCTGTGTGAGCGTTGGAAGGTCAGAACGAGAAAGAAATTGTGATAACACTTTTCTTAAGTGTTTTCGCAAAGCTTCCTAGGAAAAAAAACTATTTTCTTCACTCTCTCTCTCTCCCCGCCTTACAGCCCTCCCCCATCCCATAACAACTGTTTAAATAAAAAAGTTAATCCACGCATTTTTTCTTACAAAAACAAAAAAGTGACAAGACTTTTGCTTCATAGAAACCCCGATTTAGTGAGGTCAAATTTTCCAGCAAGGGGTGGGGGCAGCTGGGTGGTGGTGGGGGGAGGGCTCCACCAGTGTTTTCCAAATGGTTGGTTTAAGTTTTTATTTTTGTTTTTTTAAATTAAAAAGGAATATATAACAGACCATTAAAGACATCGAAAATAAAGTTACATGTAGAATGGTTACATGTGCAGTGAACGGATTATCGAACAGAATGGAACAAAAGTCACCACCAACACTCAGCTGATGAGTGGCTTCTTAAACAACAGAAACAACATTCTTTTTTCTCTCTCTCATGTTGCAAAGATACATCTTCGAGATCAGTAGATGGAAGTCTGTTTTTTTTTGCATTTTTCTTTCAAAAATCCTTTTTTGCGTTCTCCCTCTCTCCCTCTCTCTCTCCCTCTCCCTCAGCAACTCACTCGGCTGGGCTGCTGTTTGCACACAAAGTCAGTCATGAAGTCGAACTCGTTCTGTCCCAGCCACAGTTCAGGCAGTTCTTTGATGCGATCCAAACCCAGTTCAATGACTAAGGACATGAGGACCTCTTCATCGATGAAGTCCGTGTCTATAACATTGGGGGGCAGTATTGCTGCAGACATATGGTGGCTTGGTGGCACTGAGGGGCTGTGATGTTTTATTTCCCTGTACTGCTGCTGCTGCTGTTGTTGTTGCTGCTGCTGCTGTTGCTGCTGCTGTTGCTGGTGGCTCAATACACTGGCTGGATGCAGGTCCGTCATGCTGTAATGCTGCTGGTGGCCGTAGTACTGGTTGGTCAGCTTTTGCAAGTGCATGCTGGCTGCAAGCTGAGCGGCGGGGCTGCTGCTCCCAGTGACTGGTGGTCCCATGTACTGGGGATGGGGAGGATGAGAGTGATGATGCTGCTGCTGCTGCTGCCTGGATGTGTACCTGATGCTGCTGGGGGTCATGTTGCTCAGGTGCCCCACTGGACCCTGCCTGCCCACGCTGCCGGGCACCATGGCATGCCTCATGCCACCGCTGGAGTTGACACTGCTGCTGCTGCTGCTGCTGCTGGGTCCGGGGTAATGCAGCAAGGAGGTGGCGGCCGGGTGTTCGCTCATCAAGCCGCCGTAGGCGTGCTGGTGCTGGGGGTAAGGGCTCAGACCCATCCGGCGGACGTGGAGCCCGCTGCTGCCTTCAGCGAATCGCCCGTGGCTCAACATCATGCGCTCGGCCATCGCGCTCCACAACTTACAGAGAGAAAAAAGAGGAGAACAAACGTGAATTAAAATGCCAAAAAAAATAAAATAAAATAAAATACAAACTCAACACAGAGAAAGCAAACCGAGCAACAACAGCAACTCATTGCCCCCGGGAAGAGTCCCGTCAGCAACTTTATCCATTCTTTATCCAAAAGAAGATTTTCAAAAATACAAATTTGCAACTTACCCCCTTTTATAATTGCAACGAAAAAAGAAAAATACTTTTCTCTCTCTCTCTCTCCGCTTTCAATTCACTGGATCTCAGTAAGTAAGAATTATTCTGCCTGTCTCTCTCTGCACATTCACCAACTCCTCTCTCTCTCTGTGTGTGTATCCACAGCCGGACTCTTCCTTATGTATATATATATATATGTGTGTGTGTGTATATGTATATGTGTGTATGTATGTGCCCCTCTCCCTCTCTCTATCCCTCTCTCCCACTCTCTCTATTCCTGCTTCTGCTGCTCCGCTGAAGCACTCAGGCGCCGCAAACTCGGAAGGATTAAGCAACAAAAGATGTTCACTCGGCTGCCTCGGCCACTCTTAATATAAGGGCTCCTAAGGCTGGGCTCAACACGCGGCGCGGAGTCCCTCTGGAATGTGGATCAGGAGCAGGAACGGAAGTCAAACCGAATTCCAGGCGACACCAGCACCTTCCCTGTCAAAATAATTGCAGCGCAGGAGAATAATGTTGAATTTTTTTTTTATATACATATAACACAGTAACAGGTTAATGATGTATAATGCGTTATACATTTTATATATAATGTATATTACAGCATCATATATTATAGGTCTGTCTGTAACATATCCACATATCTAGTAATATATTTTAAAAACATGTTTAGCTGGTGCCTACATCTTAACTTAAATCCATCTATTTCTATACCACTGTTATCCGTAAAGATTAATAATTATCCCCCCCACCCCCTCCCTCCAATCTAAACCCCCGCCATTCCCTTAAACTCTCCCAGGTTTATTGTTCTAAGAAGGAAAGACCTTGCATTTATATAGCGCCGTTCACAGCCACCTGCTGCCCCAAAGCGCTTTAGAGCCAAATGAAGTACTTTTTCCAAGTGTAATCACTGTGGTAATGTGGGAAACACAGCAGCCAATTTGCACACAGTAAGCTCCCACAAACAGCAATGTGACGATGACCCAGATGATCATATAACGTTGATAATTACTGGATACAGGGAGAAGCCACCTGCTCTCCTTCGAAATAGTGCCATAGGATCTTCTGCACCCACCTGAGAGGGAGGCGGGGCCTCAGGTTAATGTCTCACCTGAAACATGGCATCCCTCAGCACTGCACAGAGGGTGTCAGCCTAGATTTTGTGCTCAAGGCTAGGAGCGGTAATTGAACCCACAACCTTCTGACTCAGCTGTCGACCAAGCGAGCCACAGCTGACACCATGAACACTTGCCTCCCTAAACCCCTCACCAAATGGGCACTTTTTTCAGTCGTGAAGCTAGGCCGGTGAACGCCAGGATGCTTTTCAATCCCCACTCGCTTCACCCGCCCTCCCGCCCAACTCCCCGCTTCCCATTTCTCACCCAGCATGCACACGCCTGCACTCTCCAGCAGGGGAGTTACTGGACAACAAACAGAACCAAGGCCCATCAATGATCCGCCAGTTAGACAGACCCGGCTGACTCAAATGAAAACACAAAGCGCTGGAAAACCTCAGCAGGTCTGGCAACATCTGTGGGGAGAGAAAAACAGAGTTAACGTTTCGAGTCCAACATGACTCTTCTTCGGAACCTGCGGCCCAGACTGCTGACCATCCCAAGTCGGTACAACCCAGATGAAGTGCCTTTACTGACTTGGCCTCCATGGGAGTTGGAAATTTAAGTGGCCATTATTGTTATGAGGCTCTGTCCTCACAACTCTTATTGTGGTTTTTTTTCATGAATTAAGTAACAGTCTTGTGGAATATTCTGCTTTTTTTTTTGTTAGTGGGGACAACGTGGTAAAATTTAACGTATAGAATCATTTGTATTTTACCTTTAAAAGTATGCAGCATTGGAAAACAGGTTTATACTCAATATTGGCCTGTCAATTCTATTTATAATCAGCAAGTGGCCCTACTGGCTATTTTGAGCAATTTCCATTTTTATTCCAGGTTTTCTTCAACATTTGCAATGTTCCCTTTTTAACTCATTACAGATAATTTGAATAAAAAACCATCTCTCTGTTAAGCTAATCATTTTGAGTGGGAATGTAATGCTTCTAGTCAAATCTCATTATGGAGGGATTACACACAGTACCTTACTGCTCCTGTGGTAATTTTAAAAAAATAATTATTTTTTGAATTATCACTGACTGTTGCAAATTAATTAACCACTCTTACTGAACATATTTGCATTGAATCTTGAGGGTAGCATGTGCTGTCCTGAATTATTGTAGCTGAGAAACATTAAATCTCAGGACCATTTAAAAAAAAGACTTGCATTTCTATAGCACCTTTCATGGCCACAAGGGGTCCCAAGGTACTTTACGCAATGAAGTACTTTTGGAGTGTAGTCACTGTTGTAAGGCAGGAAGTGCAGCAGCCAATTTGTACACAGCAAGCTCCCACAAATGTGATAATGACCAGATAGCCTGTTTCTGGTGATGTGGATTAGGGATAAACATTGGCCAGGACACCAGGGTTAACCCTCCTGATCTTCTTCAAAATATGAACATACGAACTAGGAGCAGGACTAAGCCACTTGGCTCTTTGAGCCTGCTCCGCCATTCAATAAAGTCATGGCTGATCTGTATGTAACCTCCCACCTATCCCCGATAACTTTGCACCCCCTTGTTAATCAAGAATCTATCTAGCTCTGCTTTAAAAACATTCAAAGAACCTTCTTCCACTGCCTTTTGAGGAAGAGAGTTCCATAGATTCACGACCCTCTGGGAGAAAAAAAAATTCTCCTCATCTCTGTCTTAAATGAGCGACCCCTTATCTTTAGACAGTGACCCCTAGTTCTAGATTCTCCCATAAGAGGAAACATCCTCTCCACATCCACTCTGTCAAGACCCCTCAGGATCTTAAAGGTTTTGGTCAAGTCACCTCTTACTCTTCTAAACTGCAGTGGATACAAGCCTAACCTGTCCAACCTTTCCTCATAAGACAACCCGCCCATTCCTGGTCTTAGCCTCATAAACCTTCTCTGAACTGCTTCTAATGCATTTACATCTTTCCTTAAATAAGGAGACCAATACTGTACACAGTACCCCAGATGTGGTCTCACCAGTGCCCTGTACAATTGAAGTATAACCTCCCTAATTTTGTATTCAATTCCCCTCACAATAAATGATAACATTCTATTAGCTTTCCTAAATACTTGCTGTACCTGCGTATTAGCCTTTTGTGGTTCATGCACTCGGACACCCAGATCCCTCTGAATCTCAGAGCTCTTCAATCTTTCACCATTTTGATAATAAGCTTCTTCTTTATTTTTCCTGCCAAAATGGATAATTTCACATTTTCCCACATTATACTCCGTTTGCCAGATCTTTGCCCACTCACTTAACCTATCTATGTCACTTTGTAGTCTCCTCATGTCCTCTTCACAACTTACTTTCCTACCTATCTTTGTGTCCTCAGCAAATTTACCCATCATACCATCTTTCCCTTCATACAAGTAATTTATATAAAGTGTAAAAAGTTGAGGCCCCAGCACCTGATCCCTCTGGCACACCACTCGTCACATCCTGCCAACCAGAAAAAGACCCATTTACGGCTGCCCTCTGTTTCCTGTTAACAAGCCAATCTTCTATCCATGCCAATATGTTACCCCTACACCATGAGCTTTTATTTTCCACAATAACCTTTGATATGGCACCTTATCTAATGCCTTCTGGAAATCTAAGCACAGTACATCCACACCAGTTCCCTTTATCCACAGCACATGTGACTCCTTCAAAGAACTTCAATAAATTGGTTAAACATGATTTCCCTTTCACAAAACCATGTTGACTCTGCCTGATTGACTTAAACTTTTCTAAGTGCCCTGCTATGACATCATTAAGAATAGCTTCTAACATAAAATGTCCAACATAAAATAGGGCCATGGGATCTTTTACATCTATCTGAGAGGGCAGACAGGGATTTAGTTTGCATCTCATCTGAAAGATGGTACTTCTGACAACGCAGTACTCCCTGTGTACTGCACTGGAGTGTCAGGAGTCTCTGGAGTGGGACTTGAACCCTCAAACCTTCTGACTCAGAACACTGGGAGCTGAAAACGTGGGAACTAGAACACTGGGCACTGGAAGACTGGGCACTGGAATACTGGGAGCCCGAACATTAGGAGCTGGAACACTGGGAGCCAGAACACTCGGAGTTGGAACACTGGGAGCAGCGACACTGGAATCTGGAACACTGGGAGCTGAAATACCGGAATCTGGAACACAGGAATCTGGAACACTGGGAGCTCGGACACTGGAATCTGGAATACTGGGAGCTGGAACACAGGAATCTGAAACACCGGGAGCTGGAATACTCGGAAGCACTTCCCTGTCCTGGGCTGATGTGTTGCCTGCAATGACCTTCAGGTAGGTTCTTGGGAGAGAAAGTGAGTGCTGGATTGGGAGGACTGAGCTGGGAGAGTGGGAGACAGGGAGGGGCATGAGCAGGGAATGACTCCATATCCAGGAAAGTATTTTAAAAAAACCCATACACTTTTACGAGGTCTACCCGCTGTCGGTTTAATGAGCGCTGGTTAAGCCACATGTAGACCACGTTCTCCTGCACAGAGTTGGTGGAGTGGCTGTTGGAATAGATAAACGGCCTTAAGACACAGGCCTTGGGCACCCCTTTCATCACCAACATGGCGGGTGTGTATTTCTGGCACGGTATGTGTGTGCATGAGCACCCCCCGGTTGCCATTTTGGATGCTCAGCTAGCCGATTTGTGCCTGAGCAACGGGAGAGTGACATTGAACTCCAGGACCATGATCTTCGACAGGTCTTGACAATCATTTAATCTATCATTCCCTGTAAGTTTGGAACATGAGTGGTGAAAATGTTTGAAACTGCCAGCACCCTTGTGGAAATTTAACTTTCTAATGGACTTTTGAAATTCAAGGGGCATTTTTTCACTAAGAGAATCTGATTCATTGCGTTGCCTTTTCTCACTTCAGACCGGACCACATGAGTTAATCAGGTTAAGGTGTGCCTTATACAAAGTAAGGGAATCAGGCAATCAAATAGACTGGAAAAGAGTACTGTAAAACTTAGACAGCTAACTAAAATTCATAGTGACCTAGCCTTGTGCTAATATGGTGAAATTTAATTGGCTGTTTACTGTTAAATAAAAGTCGAGAAGATGTTTCTGCTTGTGGGGGGATACAAAACTAGGGGCCACAAGTATAAAATAGTCACTAAACGGGAATTCAGGGGGAAATTCTTTACTCAGAGAGTGGTTAGAATGTTGAACTTGCTACCAAAATCTAGGCTCGCACTCCAGTGTAGCGTTGAAAGAGTGCTGCACTGTCAGAGATGCCATCTTTCAAATGAGATGTTAAACATTTACATAGCGCCTTTCACAACATCCCAAAGTACTTTACAGCCAATAAATTATTTTCAAAAATGAAGTCACTGTTGCAATGTAGGATAAACAGTGGCCAATTTACGCACAGCAAGATCCCATAAATAATAATGTGATAACGACTCGATAATCTGTTTTTAGCGATGCGGGTTGAGGAATAAATGTTGTTCGGAACACAGAAGCAAGATACTGCGAACGCTGGGAAACTGAAATGAAAACAGAAGATGCTCAGCAGGTCTTGCAGCATCTGTGGAGTAAGAAACAGGGCTAACGTTTCAGGTCTGTGACCTCTTGTTCACGGTTCAGAACACCCTGTTCATTTTTGAAAAGTGCCACGGGGGCCTTTACGTCCAACCGAGGGAGCAGACAGGGCCTCATCGGGAAGGTAGCACGTCTGACAGTGCAGCACTCCTAGGAGATTTTGTGCTCAAGTACCTGGAGTAGAACCTGAACCTACAAGTTTCTGACTCAGATGTGAGAATGCTACCACTGGACCACAGCTGACACAGAGTGTGTAGGTGCATGTCTGTGTGTGTGTGTGTGTGTGTGTGTGTGTGTATGTTCACTGTCAAGGCTCAAACGAGCATAATGGCGACACCAGATGGCTCCCACTGCTAGTGGAACTGTATCCCAGCAGAGAGGAGGAGGACAGCAAAAGAAAACTGACAAGCAGTAAAAAGGACTTGTTACTGTGAACGTTTATTATGTACGAAAATATAGTGACTAAGATAGGAAGCCCATTTATATAAATAGTGCTGCAGTCACTTTGTTCTACAATGACGTAGATTGCAAACTCTTTAGCCTGAATAGAGCTGAAGATTGTTTGTTTTTAACTTGTGACGTAGACTACAAGCCCATTCAATTGAATAGAGCTGAAGTTTACCTTTTATAGTGGACTGTGAATCCATTGCAATGAATGAAACTGGAGTTATATTTTTCACAAGGGTGAAGGCTGCAAATGTATTGGAATGAATAGAGCAGGAGAGCCTTTTTTGTTACTTACCATTGAGACACAGAAATAGGTTGCATTCCTCACCCCTTCAAAGGAATGACTTCAGTGAAAATAAATGAGACTTGACAGATCTGATATCCCATGTGCAATGAGATTGTGCTTATGACCTTGCTATGTCTAGCCTCAACTATTCATATGCTCTCCTGACCGGCATCGCAGCTTCTGCCCTCTGTAAACTTGAGGTCTTTCAAAACTCTGCTGTCTGTGCCCTAACTTGCACCAAGTTCCATTCACCTCTGTGCTTGCTGACCGACATTGGCTCCCAGTTCAGTAACACCTCGATTTTAAACTCCTCATCCTCTGTTAAGATCCCTGCATGGCTTCGCCCTGCCCTGTCTCTGTAAACTCCTCCAGACCTACTGAGAAACCTGCTTTCCTCCGACACTGGCCTGTTGTGGAGTTGGGTACGGTGGGGTAGGTAGGGGTTGGAGAATGCCTGGAGCTCAGAATTGGAGGTGGGCAGGTATGGTACAGGAATAGATGAAGTGACAGAAGAGCAAGACATGGAGAAATGTATGGGCGAGGATGAGAACCCTGATTTGCTTAGGTGCAGAAAGTCACTGAAGTGTGTCAGGGACACTGGTGAAACAGTATGGTGTGGGATTGAATGGAGGGGTCAAAGTTCTGGGTGAGTTCAACTGCCAGTTTGTGCTGGTTTGGCTGATGTTAGCAGTTGGTGGGCATTAGTGCCGATAAGCTAGGAAGAAGAAAATTGTAATTCTATGCAATGGGAAGGAGTTTGCAAAAATTTGGTTTCTATTTGAGTGCTTGAGAAAGGGTTTGGTCCATTTGATTGCTATATAAAGGGGCTGTCCATTTTAGTTCCAGATAATAGGATAGATTTAGGTCCATTAGAATTCTATACAGCAATAAGGGACTTGGTATATTGGCATTCTATATGGTGATAAGGGGTTTGGTATATTAGCATTCTATATGGTGAGAAAGGTGTTGGTATATTGGAATACTACACGGTTAGAAAAGAGTTGGTACAATGGTACCAACTCCAAGTTTAGAATGCTGTCCACAAAAATCTCAACAACAACAATTTGTAATTTCAAAGGGCTGAAAAACATTTCAAAATATTTCACAGGACAGTTATCAATTGGACACTGAAGCATTTAAGAAGATGTTAGGTCAGGTGACCAAAAGCCTGATTAATGAGGTAGGTTTTATTCATTGACACCACCCCCCCCCAAAGATAAACAAGGGAAAATGATCTAACAACTCTGGCATCGGCACTTTTATCATCAGCCATGGGTCAGTGTGTAGCTGATGATAAAAGTCATCATTACTTTTGTAATGTCTCTGTCTCTGTATCAGATGACTTCAAGTTCCACTCCAGAGAGTTGAGCACAAAATCTAATCTGACATTCCCAGAGCTGTACTGTTGGGGGTGTCACCTTTTGGAAGAGATGTTAAACTGGGCCCTAGCTGCACCCTCAGGTGGACAATAAAGACCTATTCCGAAGATCTGGGCAGTTCTCCTTGGTGTCTTGGCCAATATTCACCCCACAACAAACACAAAACAAATGATCTCATCACAATGCTATTTGTGGGAGCTTGCTGTGAGCAAATTGGCATCTGTGTTTCCCGTACATTAATTGTGACTACACTTCAAAAAGTACTTCACTGGACTGAAGAGCATACAAATTGGAAGCAGGAGTAGGCCATTCAGCCCCTTGAACCTGCTCTGCCATTCAATAAGATCACAGCTGATCTCAAACTCACATACCTGCCTACCCCTGGTCACCTTTTGCACCCCCCTGCTTATCAAGAATCTATCTACC
The DNA here is from genome assembly GCF_964194155.1 of Cetorhinus maximus. Lineage (NCBI taxonomy): Eukaryota > Metazoa > Chordata > Chondrichthyes > Lamniformes > Cetorhinidae > Cetorhinus > Cetorhinus maximus. Next base: position 200,452 of record NW_027596548.1, on the reverse strand, counting down.
CCTGCCTTAAAGATATTCAAGGGCTCTGCCTCAACCACCTTTTGAGGAAGAGAATTCCAAAGTCTCACAGCCCTCTGAGAGAAAAAAAAATTCCTCATCTCTGTCTTAAATGGGCGACCCCTTTGGACACATAGGCTTTGGGATGTCCTGAGGTTATGAAAGGTGCTATATAAGTGCAAGTCATTCCTTCTGTTTCTTTCAACCCATATATTGTTGATTCCCGTATATGTGTGTCAGCTCTGCTCTGGTCATCACACTTTCACCTCTGGTTCAATGGGTTTGAGGTCCACACCAGCACTTAAGCATTTAAGCCAAGCCTCTCCGTGGGAACGCTGCATTGCTGAAAGCACCACCCTTCAGCTGAAATGTTGAGCCAATGTCCCCTCCATCTCTTCCTCTGGTTCAGGTAGGTTTTAAGATGCTGTTCCCAGTAGAGGAGGCTACTTGGGCCTACAAGGCCTGCCTCAACTAATTCGACACAACTCCAGGTTGTTTATGAAATGTTGCTGGCTGCTGTGTTTGTTTATAAAACAACAAACATTACATCGAAACAAGGAATTGATTGTGTTGTGGTTTTACAGTGATAAGGCACTGTATAGACACTAGTATTATGACAGTGCCTATGGCATGAATGTGTTCCATTAGGTAATAGATTGTTAAACTTATCACTGTTACCTCCCATTTCATTGTTGACCAGATATTATTCTGGTTAGTTTTAGATGGAGCTATAGAACCTCAAACATTGCTCAGACATATACAAAGAAATAGATGGAGTTACAACACAGAAACAGCCATTCAGCCCATCCAGTTTACTTCAGACTTACCCTCCATTCACACAAACTGCTCTAATCATGTTTACTCACCCTGTTCCCATATCCCTTCAATCCCTTTTCCTTCTCCCCCACTTCTCCAATCTAATCTCGAATGTTGACATAGTTTCTGTCTCGATCATTAACCCTGGAAATGAATGCTACAACTTCATAAATCTCTGTGTGAAGACTTTTTCTCCTGCTTTCTATCCTAGAGCTCTTCTATCTAATCTTGTATTTGTGACCTCTCCAGCCACCCCATCAAATACTAGAAACAGTCTGCTTCTATCCACCCTGTTTCATTCCTTAAATACATTTGTATTTCAAGCCTTAACCGGAGCCGTTTTAACAAAATATGGCTCAATTTTTCAAGCCTTGCGCTGAATGGTGAATCTGTGTTGACTTGAGCCCATAATCTAGGCTGACTCTTCAGTGCAGTACTGAAGGAGTGCTGCTCAGCTGTAGGAGCCATTTCTGGATGAAATGATAAACCCAGGCCTTGTTTGCGCTCTCAGGTGGACATTTTAATTTCCATCTCCTTGGGTTTCAACCCTACAAATCTGAAAAAATGGCTTGAAACCTCATCCTATCCATTCCAAATGAAAACTGTTTGCTTATTTCTTTTTGTTAACCTACTCTCAAACTATGAACACCGGTAAAAGCATCGGGACATCAGGCTGCCATTTAATTCAGCTGTAATCTAATCTTCGTGTTGTGGTAGTAGGTATAAACTACCCATCATTTACTTTGCTGGATTCTCTTTCACTCCTGGATTACTACCTTTCTGCTGTCTCATCAGTTTTTCCTATTGACTTCCAGCTTAAAGGGGCAGCTGCTCAGTCCTGGGAATTCACTCGAGCAACGCTGTAAGAGAAATCAAAAATACGTAGTGTCCTCTGTATGTAATTGCACTGCCTTGTGATCTCCTTAGTTAAACAGTCGGTCGCAACATGACCATGGAGAGCCTGTTCTGACTGTTGTAATTAACATCTCATTGCAGGCAATCGATAGGAGGGTCTGTAGTAACGACAATTATATCAAGGAGCTATAGGGAAATATTAGAGGCACTGGATGATGGCTGAGTGACTGGGGTGGCATTTGTGTGGCTAGTCTGAATTAGTTGTGTACGACAAGAGTGTCCAAGCCGTAATTCTTTTGGTATTATACAGCCCCTCCTCTTCCCTAGGAATCATGCACTTGGAACTCTTTTTGACCTCTCAGTTCAGACTGTCTTGTCCTGATCACGTTTTGTGGGCTCGGGAGGTTTGGAAATGACTGTTATCGGCACTGCAGCCTCACTCGTAAGGTCCGGGGTTCAGGTCCTACTCCAGGACCTGAGCACAAAACTCAAAGCTGACACTCCACTGCTGAGGTAGTGCTGCACGGCCAAAGGTGCCATCTTTTGGATAGGACCCCGGGGGTGGGGTTTTCTGGCCCCGCCCAGTGCCAGGATCATCCGGTCCTGCTGAAAGTCAATGGAACTTTGGCTGGCCCGCTGCATCCTCCGCAGCGAGTCCCGCCAGGGTGCGGCCTGGGAAATCCCGGCCCCTGTCCTGGTGGACATAAAGGTCCCGCGGCACCATTTTGAAGAAGAGCAGAGGAGTTCTCCTGGGAGCCCAGGCCAATATTTGTCCCTCAATCGACATCACAAAACCAGATTATCCGGTCATTATCTGGGCATTGCTGTTTGCGGGATCTTGCTGTGCAGATTGGTTGCTGTGTTCCTTACATTACAGCAGTGACTACATTTCCAAAATGACTATAAAGCGCTTTGGGATGTTCAGTGTCATGAAAGATATTAGAGACATGCCAATCTTTTTTTTTTGTCTTTTCAATGATTAATCCTGAATCAGAACGTAATGATCCATTGGTATCAGCAACATGGGATGGATTGCAAATTCATGAGGACTGGGGTTTAAACCTCAATTCCAATTTAAAAATTCTCATCTTATGCTCAGGCCCCTCCATGGCCTTGCCCCTCTCCCCCAGGGACCCTCCAGCCCTACCAACTCTCCACTCCTCCCACCCTGGCCCCTTATTTCCATTGTTCCAGCATTGGTGGCCGTGCCTTCAGCTGCCTGCGTCCGAACTCCAGAATTCCCTCCCTAAACCTCTCCTCCATTAAGATGCTCGCTAAGACCCATCCTCTCTGACAAAGCTTCTGGCTGCTTCTCCCAACATCTCCTTGGTTTTAAATTTTGTCTGATTTGTGCTTGTGCGAGACGCCTTGGGATATTTTATTATGGCAATATAAATGCAAGTTGTTGTTGTTTATAGATGGCCCCCACGGACTCTGTAATAAGCACAATTCAGCCCCTGAGCACAAAGAACTTGCGAGATGTCTTAAGTACAAGATGACCAACGCTTATTAGGAGAGAGGCAGATGGATTTCAAACATATGCTTACATTACCCTTCCTCTGGCTGCATTTGTAAATATAAATGACTTGAGCTTCATTGTTCTAACAGCAGATGACACCCATTCTTTTCAACATCTTGCCACCCGCAGCCAGTTCTCTGTTTAAAAGTAAAAACGTGGACCTGGATTCCTTCTCTAAAAGCAGTGGGAACTGAGTTTCCATCAGCTTCCAGTAGGAGCAGGTTGTAGGTTCAAATCCTGTTCCAGACTCTTGAGCATATAATCTAGGCTGATACTCAGTGCCTGTACTGAGGGAATGCTGCACTGCCAGAAGTGCCGAGTTTCGGATGAAATGTCGAGCCCTCTCAGGTGGATGTAAAAGATCTCATGGCACTATTCTGAAGAAGAAAAGGGGAGCTCACCTTCATGTCCTGGCCAATATTTAATCCCCATACAAATTTAATCTGGCCTTTCATTTCATTGCTGTTTGTGGGAGCTTGCTGTGCACAAATTGGCTATCGCATTTTCTAGGTTACAACAATGACTACTCTTCAGAAAAGTACTTCATTGCCTTTAAAGCACTTTAAGGACATCCTGTGGGTGTGAAAAGCATGCTATAAATGCAAGTCTTTTTTTTTAGTGTTTGATTATGTGCTCAAATGTTGGAGTGGGACCTGAATGCATAACTCTCAGTTTCAGAGTTGAGTGCTAATCAATAAGCCAAGCTGACACCACAATGCCAGCTCGGAGGGACTTCTGTGCTTCGGGGGAAAATCAATTGTCTTAATTATAGAGCAACCCATTACTCCCATCAGCCCATGTCATGACAATGACTCTCTAACAATACTGTAGTATTGCTCTTCTATTGGTTCAGCTTCAACACTAGTATCTACCCGTCAATATGTAAAGTTGCACTGTACACAAAAAGCAGGACAATTTCAACCTGGCCAATTATCGTCACATAAGTCTACTCTCGATCAGCAGTACTCTCAATCAGCAGTAAAGTGAAGGAAGGGGTCATCAACAGTGCTATCAAGCGACACTTGCTTAGCAATAACATGCTCACTGGCGCACAGTTTGGGTTCCACCAGCGCCACTTAGCTCTTGACCTCATTATAGCCTTGCACAATGTTCAGCACCATTCATGACTCCTCAGGGATTGAAGCAGTCCATGTCCAAATGCAGCAAGACCTGGACAATATCCAGATTTGGACTGACAAGTGACAAGTAATATTGATGCCACACGAGTGCCAGGCAATGACCATCTCCAACAAGAGAGAATCTTAACATCGCCCCTTGACATTCAATGACATTACCATTGCTGAATCCCCTACTATCAACATCCTGGGGGTTACCATTGACCAGAAACTGAACAGGACTAGCCATATTAATACTGTGGCTACAAGAGCAGGTCAGAGGCTAGGAATCCTGTGGCGAGTAACTCACCTCCTGTCTCTCCAAAGCCGGTCTGCCATCTACAAGGCACAAAATTATGAGGGGCATAAGTAGGGTAGATAGGAAGAAATTTTTCCCCTTAGCAGAGGTGTCAATAACCAGGGGGCATAGATTTACGGTAATGGGCAGAAGGTATAGAGGGGATTTGAGGAAAAACTACCCGGAGGGTGGTTGGAATCTGGAACACAAGCCTGAGGGGTTGGTAGAGGCAGGAACACTCAGGACATTTAAGAAGTGTTTAGATGAGCACTTGAAATGCCATAGCATACAGGGCTATGGGCCAAGTGCTGGAAAATGGGTTTAGAATAGATAGGTTCTTGATGGCTGGCACAGACATGATGGGCCGAAGGGCCATTTCTGTGCTGTACAACTCTATGACTCTAACTCAAGAGTGTGATGGAATACTCTCCACTTGCCTGGATAAGTGTAGCTCCAACAACACTTAAGAAGCTTGACACCATCCAGGACAAAGCAGTCCGCTTGATTGGCACCACATCCACAAGCATTCACTCCCTCCACCACCGATGCACAGTAGCAGCAGTGTGTACCATCTACAAGATGCACTGCAGGAACTCACCAAGCCTCCTTAGGCAGCACCTTCTAAACCCATGACCCCTACCATCTAGAAGGTCAAGGGCAGCAGACACATGGGAACACTACCACCTGTAAGTTCCCCTCCAAGTCACTCACCATCCTGACTTGGAAATATATCGTCATTCCTTCACTGTCACTGGGTCAAAATCCTGGAACTCCCTTCCTAACAGCACTGTGGGTGTACCTACACAATATGGACTGCAGCGGTTCAAGAAGGCAGCTCACCATCACCTTTTCATGGGCAATTAGGGATGGGCAATAAATGTTGGCCTAGCCAACAACACCCACATCCCATGAACAAATAAGTTGGAAGCTGTGTCATGCAGACCAGGAAGATCCAAAATTTAATTCCCGCTTGTACCGACTTAGTTGTTCAGATATGGTGATACTTGGCAAGATTGATACCTGGAATGAATGGGTTGTCTTAAAGGTTAAACAGACTGGGCTTGGTCCTACTGGAGTTTATAAGAGTGAGGGGTGACTTGATTGAAGTATATAAGATCCTGAACGGTATTGACAATGTACATGTGGAAAGGATGTTTCTTCTTGTGGGTGAGTCCAGAACTAGGGGACACTGTTTTAAAATTAGGGGTTTTCCCTTTAGGACAGTGATGAGGAGAATTTATTTCTCTCAGAGGGTTGTGCAACTTTGGAACTCTTTGCCTCCGAAAGTCATTGAATATTTTTAAGGCCGAGGTAGATAGATTCTTGTTAGGAAAGGGAATCAAAGGCTATGGGAATGTGGAATTGGAAACGCAAACAGATCAGCCATGATCTTATTGAATGGCGGAGCAGGCTCGAGGGGCCGAATGGCCTACTTCTGCTCCTATTTCTGAGTCAGGATGGTGAGCGGCTTGGAGGGGAACTTGCTGGTGGTAGTGTTGCAATGCGCCCCCTGCCCTTGTCATTCTAGGTGGTAGAGGTTGAGGGCACGGGAGATTTAGCTGTTGATACAATGGTAACGAGATGGAAAACCCTCTGGGAATTCCGCTCCGAACCATTATCCTGTGATGTTCCTGCTGGTGTTGGGTTGGGGCCTGATTCTTCATGTGGAAGAATAACCTACCGCTGCTCTTCATCTGGACTCGGTATATGAAGGACAATGACCGGGAGTGTGGTCGGCACCTATGGGGCCCTGACTGAAGGGATAGAAAATGTAAAGTGGGCGGTGATGGGGAGTGGGATTGTGAGCAAATAAGAGATTGCCTTTGGGGACAGCTTACTGGCTTTAGCAACCAGCTTTGAAGCTGAGACCCTTCCTTAACCATTATACGCTGTTAACACATGCCCAGCTATGAGCTTGTAATAAAAATAACACAGTCCCAAAATCAGTGCGAATATCATATTTCAAAAGTGGTTTCATTTCTGACACTTCAAATATAAACATTATGGGTATAAGGGGGTAAAACAGAGCCACCTTTCGGCTCATTTTACAAATGAAATTTGTGAAGTTGAGACGTTCGATCAGTCAATGCTGAGCCCAGGCCTGGCAATACGTCAAGTTGAGACAAATAATTCAAGTGGATAAAATATTTCATCTTATGCAGCAACTGGTTCTCGGTGAGTTCAAGTTAAATAGCACAATGGAAGCAACAGGTCAGAGCAGTGACAGCTGGATAATGACAGCAATTAACATTCCTCTGGGAGTTCAGGTAAGTGGCAGAGGGAGTTTAGTGAAAGGTTACCCCCCCTCCCCAACCCACCCACCCACAGAAACGTAACTGAGAAAAACGAGGGCTAGAGGATTGTACAGATCGAGAAACGCACCTCCACTCTACGCTTGAGTCGATCGATTCAGGCAGAGGCCAGGGATGCGTCTGCAATTAATGTCGGTGTCCCTAAGGGAGGGACAGGAGGAAGGAATCTGCAAGGTGCTTCTGCCATAGTTCTGATTATCATTCACTCCACCCCTACTGGAAAATTGGGTCATGTGGACATCAAATAGCTCCTCCTAAAGCCTACAGTTCTCATAGCCCAACATTACTCTGTGTTTTGATTAACTCGTATCTGAGTGTGTTGTAGACTAATTGATAGAAATTGATTGTTTATAAATTAGTCAGTGTATCACAGAATCTTTACAGTGCAGAAGGCCATTCGGCCCATTGCGCCTACACTGCCTCTCTGAAAGAGCATTCCACCTAGTCCCACTCCCCTGCCTTATCCCCGTAACCTTGCACATTCTCTCTTTTCAGGTACAATCCAATTCCCTTTTGAATACCTCAATCGAACCTGCCTTCACCACCCTTTCAGGGAGTTTGTTCCAGACTCCAACCACCCTCTGGGTGGAAAAACTTTTCTTCACATCACATTTACTCCTTTTGCTAATTATTTTGAATCTGCACCCTCTAGTTCTTGATATTCTCTTGAGTGGGAACAGTTTCTCATTATTTATCCTGTCCATACACTTCAGGAGCTTGAATATCTCCATCAAGTCTCCTCTCAGCCTTCTTTTCTCCAAGGAAAACAGTCCCAACCTCTCCAATCAATCCACACAGCTACAGTTTTTTATCCCTGGAATCATTCTTGTTGAATCTCCCCTGTACTCTCTCCAATGCCTTCATATTCTTCCTGTGCCCTGAACTAGACACAGTACTCCAGATGAGGCCTAACTAGTGTCTTATACAAGTTCAACATGACCTCCTTACTCTTGTACTCAATGTCCCTATTAATAAAGCCTAAGATACTATATGCTTTATTAACTGCTCTCTCAACATGCCCTGTCATCTTCAATGACCTATGTATGTATACACCAAGGTCCCTCTGTTCCTGCATCTCCTGTAGAGCCTCTCCCTTTATTTTATACCGTCTCACCATATTTTTCCTGCCAAAATGAATCACCTCACATTTCTCTGCATTGAGCTTCATCTGCCACTTGTCTGCCCAATCCACCAACATGTCAATGTCCTTTTGAAGTCCAAGACTATCCTCATCAAGATTTTCCAATCTTTGTGTAATCTGCAAATTTTGAAATTATGCCCTGCACACCACAGTCTAGGTCGTTAATATAAGACCATAAGACATAGGAGCAGAAATTAGGCCATTCGGCCCATCGAGTCTGCTCCGCCATTCAATCATGGCTGAAAGTTTCTCAACCCCATTCTCCCGCCTTCTCCGGAATATATATTCCTATATCAGGAAGAGCAAGGGTCTCAACACTGACCCCTGGGGAACTCCACTACAGACCTTCCTCCAATCTGAAAAACAACCATATCTCACTACTCTCTAAAATAAAAGCAAAAAACTGTGGATGCTGGAAATCCAAAACAAAAACAAAAATACCTGGAAAAACTCAGCAAGTCTGGCAGCATCTGCGGAGAGGAACACAGTTAACGTTTCGAGTCCGAATGACCCTTCAACAGAACTAAGGAAAAATAGAAAAGAGGTGAAATATAAGCTGGTTTAAGGGGGGTGGGACAAGTAGAGTCAGTGATAGGTGGAGATAACCAAAAGATGTCACAGACAAAAGGACAAAGAGGTGTTGAAGGTGGTGATATTATCTAAGGAATGTGCTAATTAAGGGTAGAAAGCAGGACGAGCAAGGTACAGATAGCTCTAGTGGGGGTGGGGGTGGGGGGAAGGAATCGAAAAAAGCTAAAAGGTAGAGATAAAACAATACATTTAAATACATTTAAAAATAATGGAAATAGGTGGGGAAAGAAAAATCTATACTCTCTGTTTCCTGTCGCTCAGCCAATTTCTTATCCAAGTGCTTACTTTTCCTTTTACTCTATGACCTAGAATTTTGTTCACAAGTCTGTTGTGTGTATCAAATGCCTTTTGAAAATCCACATACACCACATCAACAATGTTTCCATTATCAACCTTCTCTGTTGCCTCCTCAAAAAAACTCCAGCAAGTTAGTTAAACATGATTTTCCCTTAATGAATCCATGCTGACATTCCTTAATTATCCTGCGCTTATCTAAGTGACTATTGTTTTTGTCCCAAACTATAGCTTCCAGAAGTTTCCCTATCACTGAGGTCAAACTGACTGGTCTGTAGTTGCCAGCTTTATCCTTGCACCCCTTTTTGAACAAGGGTGTAACATTCGCAATTCTCCAGTCCTCTGGCACTATCCCTGTGTCTAAAGAAGACTGAAAGATGATCACTAGTGCCTCTGCAATTTCCACTCTCACTTCCCTCAGTACCCTTGGATGTATCTTGGGCATTCATTTCAGCACCTTTAGAGAGCAGATCAGGGAAAAGGTTTCAATAGACAAGGCATTCTGGTAAATTGTCCCCCTACCTCTGGAACCTGGCTTCAACCCAAGGCAGCAATGGTTAAATGAAAGCCTGACTTGGTTGCTCAATGTAGGAAGAATTAGCACAGTCTCAACTCAGTCCTAGTGAGAACAGCCACGCAGAGCAAAACTGTCCCTAGTTCAATGCAATGCCACTCAGAAACGATAGACGATTAGCTGAAAGGTGGTAAGTGCAGAGATATGAATTTGGTGGGGAAGGTCATAGATTCATGGAGGTCTACAGCACAGAAAAAGGCCCTTCGGCCCATCGAGTCTACACCAGTCAAACAAGTACCTAACTATTCTAATCCCATTTTCCAGCACAAGGCCCCTAGCCTTGTATGCCAGGTTTGAGGTTGGAATAGTAACACATTGGGGCAGAGTACAGGGAAGTATAAACTTAATTTGGGTTATTGGTACTGACATTGGGTAACAAGGGTGAATAAAATACCCTATTCCCAAGTGTTAAAATCCCTCAAGTGTTTGAATATGAAAATGCTCCACCCCTGTTCTGAACTATTTTTCAGTGTTATGAATATTAAAGGAGGGATCAAGAAGATCAACATCTACTCCTCTCCTCCCGATATAGTCTTGACCATTTCTGAATGACTTCTTATGCCTCTTTTCTTTCTCCCTCCTTCCTTTCTTCTTCCCTCCCTTCCTGTCTCCCTTCCTCATTCCCTCTCCCTCCTTCTCTCCCTGCCTTCTTCCTTTTGTTTATTCTTTCATAGGATGTGGATGTCATTGGCTGGGCCCAGCATTTATTGCCCACCCCTAGTTGCCCTTGAGAAGGTGGAGGAGAGCTGCCTTCTTGAACCGCTGCAGTCCATGTGGTGTAGGTACACCCACAGTGCTGCTAGTGAGGGATTTCCAGGATTTTGACCCGGCGACAGTGAAGGAACGGCGATATTTTTCCAAGTCAGGATGGTGAGTGACTTGGAGGGAAACTTGGCTTTGTCAATCTTTCCTTAGCCCCCACCTATCACTGACCTCCTATCCTGCTTTACTGGCTCCACCCCCCTCAAACAGAATAAATTTCATCACATTTCTAATTCCCTTTAGCTCTGAAGAAGAGTCATATGGACCTGAAATGTTAACTCTGTTTCTCTCTCCACAGATGCTGTCAGACCTGATGAGTTTTTCCAGCATTTTCTGTTCTTATCCCTAGCCTCTGACCTGCTCTTGTAGCCACAGTATTTATATGGTTGGTCCAGTTCAGTTTCTGGTCAATGGTAACCCCTCAGCATATTGATAATGGGTGATTCGAGGATGGTAATGCCATTGAACTTCAAGGGTTTAGATTCTCTCTTGTTGGAGATGGTCATTGCCTGGCACTTGTGTGGTGCGAATGTTACTTGCCACTTGTCAACCCTTCCTCCTTGACTTCTTCCCTCTCCTCCGTTCTTCATTATTTTCCACCCCCTTTTTTTTCCTTTCTCACTCTCCCCTTTCCTCTCTCCATCCTTTCTCTCCCCTTGCTTTCCTCACACCTTCTGTTTGCTCCTTTCTTCCTTCCTCAGATGAAGGATTGGGCACTGTTAACAATCGGACAGTCTCTTCCTGAGACTTAGTGTTCGTTGGAGCTTTTTTATTCTGCACCTTCTGACATTTGAACATTCTGAATTCTACACGATGTGGCTCTGTCATTCCTTATTGCCTTATCTTGCGCATTATGTAAAACATTGTTTTGTATTTGTTGATCTCCAGCAGTGTGGCTCCTAATGTAAAAAGATATTATAATAGGATACTGAAATAAACTACTTGGATATTCCCTGACGATTGGTATTCAGTTTTCTCTTCAGATCAATTATGTTTTATGTTTTTAATTTCCTGTACGGTATTTGGCTCACAGTCTGGAATTTATTTTTGAGCTTAGTCTGTCGGAATCATAGAATGGTTATGGCACTGAAGGAGGCCATTCAGCCCTTTCCAGCTATCCTGGCTCTCTTCGAAAACGACACAGCTAGTCCCACTCCACGCGTTTTCCCCGTAGCCCTGGTTGTGCCAAATTCTGCACGCTTGCCCAAAGCTGCAGAGGAAGGAGTTGCTGTCATGTTGCAGTAATTAGCCATAGTCCAAAAAGGGCATGGGTTATATATCGCTTGAGGGGGGGGCAGCACTCCACAGGTAGGGAACGAGGGCGAGGAGACGGGCCTCCATGAGCTACCACAGACGGTACGGCGGATTGAGCCCGCTCCGTTGGCATTGTGCTGCTTGAACACTCTAGCCATTTAGACAGCGGAGCTAATCGGAGGGAGTGGGCAGGCTGGCACATGCGAATCCATTCCGCACTAATCCAGTCCACATTGCGGGGGGAGCCTGCCACAGCTGCCGATCACCTTGCAAGCAGACTGGTATGCCTGGGACGTGCAATGTGTGTGTGTGTGTTCCTGAAGCAGGACTCTGTGGTATCCGATCAGAAGGATGCATTGCAGGGTTTGCCTTCAGTAAATAAAACTCCACTCTGCAGCACAGATAACACAGCACAACAACGAAATTAGCTCTAGGAATTGAGGGGGGAGGAGAACTGGGGAAAATGAAATTGAAAAAAAAAATTGTTTCAGTTGCATGCTTGTGATCAGATGATGATTTAATGAAGTAGCAGCTTTAAAGACTTGACCAGGCTTGCTTGCATATAATAGGCGTAGGGAGCCAGCCGCCTTTGGTGACAGATTATCTTGTACTGGTTAACGACTTCTTTATGCATGAAGGGTTTGCATGGGGCTATTAACCAGTGGAGCAATATTGAATACAACATTGCAATCTTTTGCTACTGTGTGAGATGCATCCCCAAAGCATAAGCACATTGTTAATCATCAGGGCACAACCAGGCCCAATTTTAACTCGTGGCGTCAAATCTTTCGGGCGGGCCGTCTGTGGAAGTGGCAAACCCAAGCAGTTTAAATAATGAGCTCTGAAGAAGGGTCATACGGGCTCGAAACGTTAACTCTGTCCCCCTTTCCACAGGCGCCGCCAGACCTGCTGAGCTTTTCCAGCATTTTCTGTTTTTATTTCGGATTTCCAGCATCCGCAGTATTTTGCTTTTGTGGAATAGCGGAGCTCCGACTCCTCCCTGAATCCAATGGGATTCGGAATGGTGGAAAGCGGTGGCTGCAGCTGGTGACCTGTCCCGGGCATAACCTCACTGATTGCTTTGTTTGCCTGCACGGTTGCATTGAGCACACTTCAAAACTAATTCATTGGGCGCGCAACAAGTTAAGGTGTTGACGGTCTGAAGGACTCGAGTAGGGTAGTGGTTATGTTACTGGACCAATAATCGGGAGGTTTTGACCAACAAACCAGAGATCATCAGCTCTACAAATCCAACCATGGTAGTTTTAAAAAAATTAATTCATGGGATGCGGGTGTCGCTGGCTAGGCCAGCATGAATTGCTCATCCTTAATTGCCCCTTGTTCAGAGGGCAGTTAAGAGTCAACCACATTGCTGTGGGTCAGGAGTCACATGTAGGCCAGACCAGGTAAGGACGGCAGATTCCCTTCCCTAAAGGGCATTAGTGAACCAGATGGGTTTTTATGACAATTGACAATGGTGTTGTGGTCATCATTTTAATTCCAGATTTTTATTGAAGTCAAATTTCACCGCCTGGGGTGGTGGGATTAAAGCCTGGGTCCCCAGAGCATTGACCTGGGTCTCTGGAATACTAGCCCAGTGACAATACCACTACGCCACCCGCTCCCCCTCAGAAACCTTACACGTGTCCCCCCCCAACAGTCTCCCTGTACCAACAGCTAATGTGAACAGCTTTTCTCTGTCTACCTTATCTAAATCTTATACACCTCTATAAAATCTCTCCTCAGTCTCCTTTGCTCCAAGGTGAACAACCACAGAAGCTGCCTGACCGTTGTAAAAACCCGCCTGGTTTCACTAATGTCCCAATGCGGAAGGAAGCCCACGGTCCTTACAGGGTCCGGGTCTATACGTTGACTTCAGTTCCACACCAATGGCATGTGAGACATTCAGTGTTATCAAACTGCTACTTGGGTGCAACTAGAGAGATAGGCAGGAAATGCCATCCTGGCCAACAATGCCCACAATCCTGAGAGTGAATAATAATTTAAAATTGTTCCTTCTTTCAGATTTTAAGTAGTTGCGTTGACACTTTAATGAGGAATGCAAAGGCCACTGAATTTCAACAGAGCTCCTGATCCACTGCTGTAGTTAATCCCATCAACATACACTCGTTACTAAGCCAATAATACCTCTGTTGGCTCAGCCATGCTCATCAGATGGATGATGGCCATACACCCAAAGACTTTCAGTACGGTGAACCGACAACTGGGTCACAACCTCCTGGGCGTCCATACCTCCGCTACCAGGACACCTGCAAGCAAGATATGAAGATAGCGGGTATCGATACTGACAACTGGGAAACTGTCGCTGACGGCCGAGACCCCTGGAAATCGACTGTTAGGAAGGGCATTGGAAGGGGCGAGCAGGAGTGAAGAGCTCAGCTGGCTGAGAAAAGGGCCCATAGAAAACTGAGGCCAGTGAGCCGTGCACCTTCTCAGCCCCACTGTCTTCCTCTGCAGCAAACACGGCAGAGGCTGCTAGGCCAGAGTGCGGCTCCTGAGGCACACCGGGCGATGTTTAACATGGAGTGGACCACCACGGTGCAAACCATCGTCAAACGAGACGGAAGGCCGCCAACAATCTAGAGCTCCTGATCCACTGCTGTACATATAAGTTAGGGCCAGGAGAAGGCCCATTCAGCCAGCTTTGCAGGAAGGAAATTCCTGGGCAAAGCGCTTCTCCGGGGAGGTGCAACAATGTCGAAGAGGCAGCGTTCCTTAGGAGAGTGCACTCAAGCCTGCGGTGTGAGACACCTCTTCCCGCACCAGGAGGCTACCTCACAATGGCTGGAGCTCGCAGAGTGCAGTACGGCTCTTAAACCAGGTTCGTCTAGCCTTACTGGTTGCAATATTGGCCGACAACCAACGGCTTAATATAACCTCAACCTGTTTATTTTAAGATAGCTTCATGATGGAGTGCAAACATTTCTTAATTCCTGAGTAAAGTAATTTCAGATTCTCCAAAAACAATTTACAGTCACAACTATAATCGGTGAAATTGACAAATTGGGAAACTGGCAAAAAGGTTTCTGAAACAATTGCAGATGTTGCTTTCTCTTTGAAATTGAAGCTCACCCCCTTCACCCCTCCAGTAATTTAAAGGTGACATGTAATGGGGATACAGTCAGGTGGCTGGGCTTAAAAAAATAAACATTCAAAGTCTTATCCACATGCGGAAGGGAGGAGATATTAATGTTCCCTGTTCACCATGATTGTAAAACATGTATAAGAGTGCGTGGGAAAAACAATTTTGCTGTCCATTGTTCAGACAGTTTTAGGATTTCACTTTGGCTGTCATAGAGCAAGTCTCCCTGTATCAATTTTAGGAATCCGTTCACAATTTCACTCTCAATAGCAAATGTGGAAATCTTCCCAGTTGAAAGCATTTTATTTGTTTTCTCGTTGGGATAGCCAATCGACAGCGTTGAAGGCAGCTGGTGTCAAGTACTGTGTGTGTTCAACAAAATATATAGACTTTTGTTGCATTTCTCTGTGAGTTAAAGGGATAATTATTTCATTGGGGCTAAAAGGGGTGAGTGATCTATCACAAGGGTTAACTATTCCCATTTCCTACAATGGGCTTGGGGAAGCAGGCGGTTAAAGAGAGAAACTTCTCAGGAGCTGCTTCTGCACCGCTGGCTTTACTTCCCTGGGAGAGTGATGTGAATCTTGCTTAGCCAAAGGAAAGGGCTTCCTGCCCAATGAAGCGATGCTGGCGTTACATAACCAGCTCGCTCCGCATCATGGTGTGCAGTGGGGCCAGGTGGGTCGAACTGTTCTGCTCCTCGTGGGATTTTCATGGGAGAAAGGGACAGGAAGAAGACGGACGTAGGTAATCTGTTTTTGGTTCGGATTTCCCGCATCTGCAATGCTTTGCTTTTGTTTCATTATTAGCCTGCCTTTGATTGGGGCAGGGGGTAGGGTTGACGAGGGGAGGGGTGGGCCGGGAGCAGAGGTCATTGCGCAAACAAGACACGAAAGGAAACATTGCATTTATTTGGTGCCTATGCCGACCTCAGGACGTCCCAAAGCGCTCAGCCAATGAAGCACCTATTGAAGTGTTGCCACTGCCATGATGTAGAAAACATGGCAGCCAATTTGCACACAGTAAGATCCCACAAAGAGCAATGTTTCAATGTTCACCGGAGATCTTATGTGAAAGGTGGCACCTCCAACAGTGCAGCCCTGCCTTGGTGCTGCATCGGAAATTCCTGGAGTTGGACCTCAACACAAAGCATTCTCACTCGGGTGTAAATGCTACCCACTCAGTCACAGCTGACTCCTGAACAGAACTTTTCAAATGCTGTGAATGGTCATTTTATACACACTTGGAATTGTCAACTGTGACTAAATGTATTCCTGGAGGTTTCATCACATGACTTACGCCCGCACTGCAGCCATTCGTCAGTCAACGTATCCATTCTTGTGATATGTTGCCATCCCATGCCGATTGGAAAGCAAAAAGGCTCATTCCCAATTGGAAGATGGTTCATTGTGAGACAATCAGCCTTTCTTTTCTCCCATTTTCAATATTTTTATATCTGGCAAAGAGAAGTGTTGAAAGAAATTTAAAAAAAAACTATCTGTTTTAACGTCCCGATGATTTTTCTCCAGGGTTGCACACAGCGGTGTCCCGGAGATTGATTTTCAATTCCTGGAGACTCCAGGCCAATCCTGGAGGGTTGGCAGCTATATGCCAGTTATTGCTGTTGTCTGCTCCTGTTCTTTGATCGCTCCTGTTAATGATTTAAAACAGGGGCACGCCATCCGGAAAAAAAAGTGAGGAGTTTAACTATTTTTAGTATAATAGAAGTTAATGGGGATAGAAAGCATTTTGTTAAAAAGAAAGTCCAACTTGAACCCATTGCTCAACACAAAAACAGAAACAGAAATACCTGGAAAAACTCAGCAGGTCTAGCAGCATCGGCGGAGAAGAGCACAGTTGACGTTTTGAGTCCTCATGACCCTTCTGTTGAAGGGTCATGAGGACTCGAAACGTCAACTGTGCTCTTCTCCGCCGATGCTGCCAGACCTGCTGAGTTTTTCCAGGTATTTCTGTTTCTGTTTTTGTTTTGGATTTCCAGCATCCGCAGTTGTTTTTTGCTTTTGAACCCATCGCTCTCCTCCTTGGTGTGCCTTCGCTGTCAGGTTGGCTGGTCGTATGGCAGGTATTCAGATGAGGGATGCAATGGGGTGATTTAGTGCGAGGACAAGCAGTTCCTGGAGGTTCTTGCTGTGCATTCCACTTTGCACAGAACTAACAGGATCTACTTGACAAAACTCCGGGACGATTCAGCCATGACTCGTGGGGGGAGAAAGGAATACACATGAAGGAAATTATAAAAAAAAACATAAGTGCATAGAGTTAACAAGTTAATAGATGCAGGGCAAACATCCCAACCAGTCTGTGTTGGTGTTTATGTTGCACATGAGCAAGATCACATTTACCTGCCCAGTTCCTGTGAACCCTGAACCCTCTTTTCCCTTCACCCACCCACGCAACCCAATCCCAAAAATTGTCTCAGTTCCCCGCCTTGGCCACTAACTCCGCCAGTGAGTTCCACAGCCTCACAACCCTTTGTGTAGCCAAGTTTCCCTTTTCACCCCCCCCTCTTCTAAATCGAGTCGAATTTTGCATGAAGCCAGCACCAAGGTGTTGTCGTGAAAACAGAACATGCTGGAAATACCCGGCAGAACAGCAAGGCAGCACCTGCGGAGAGAGAAACGAGGGTTAAACTTTTCGGTCTATGACCTCTCATCAGGAGGTCCTCAAATTGTTTTCTTTCAGATTTCCAGCATCCTCAGTATTTTGCTTTAGTACCAAGATGTTGATTCTCACTAAACATTCACATCTCACGTTATTTCTGTAACGTCACATTCTGTTTAGAAGAAAGTTGAATGAAAAGCCCCTCACTGTTATATTGAGTGATTAGGGCGAGGGCTACTTAATTACAGACCCTCCCCCCTGCAATGGTGGTGTAATGGCATTCTCAATAGTACTAGCAATCTAGATACCCAGGCTAATGCTCTGGGGACATGGGTTCAAATCCTACCATGGCTGCTTGTGAAATGTAAATTTGATTATTAAGCCTTGAATATAAAGCTAGTCTCAGTCATGGTGACCATCAATTGTTATAAAAACCCACCTGATTCACTGATGCCCTTTTGGGGAGGAAATCTGCCATCCTTACCTGGTCTGGCCTACATGTGATTCCAGATCCACAGCGATGTGGTTGACTCTGAGCTGACTTAACAAGTACTCAGCTGAAGGGCAATTAGGAGTGGGCAACAAATGCTGGTCCTTGCCAGTTATGCCCTCATCCCATGACAGAATAAAAAAAAATATCCCAACAACTGCAACTTCTAATCACGAAAAATGACCTTTGACTCTTGTTATTGAAAGGACGTTCAGATTACCAGCTGCTGAACCCCCTCCTCCATGTCTTTGCTCCCTTTAGATTCAATTATTCTTATGGCCTCCTAGCTGCTCTCCCACCCTGTTTCCAAAACTCTGCTGACCACATCCTATTCTGCAGCAAATCCTGCTCATCCATCACCACTGTTCCTGCAGCCTACATTGGTTCCTTGTGTGGCAATGCTTCAATTTAAAAATTCTCATCCTTGTTTTCAAATCCCTCCAGATGCTCCCCCCTCCCGATCTCTGTAACCTCTTCCAGCACCACAACCCTCCAAATTATCTGCACTCCTCCCAATTCTGCTCTCCCGAGCACCCCTAGTTTCAAATATTCCACCAATTGATGGGGATGCCTACAGCTCCCAAGGCCGTAAACATGGGAATTTCCCCCCTGAACCTCTCCACCTCTCTTTCCTCCTTTACAACGCTACCTCTTTGACTGAGTTTTTTGCTTACCTGCCCTGAGGTGGTTCAGTGTTAAATTTGTTTGCTAAGCCTCGCGTGAAGTACTTTTGGGGATTTTGCTTAAAAAAAAGGCACTATGTAAATGCAGTTGTTGCTGGTGTTGTGTGCAAGTTTAATTTTAGCTGGAAACCTCTTTGACAGGTTGAGGCAGCAGAGGCAAGATATGCCTCCATGTAGGACCCACGAGAGGTCAAAGATCTCTGGAGTTTGACTCATTCATGTCAGCTCTTCTCTGCACTGCCCCCAGTACTCGAATCTCCTCTGTGTACTTCATTGAGTTGGCACAAGATATTGGCAGGTTTAAATTCACAGCCCATGCGTGGGTTATCAGTAAATGACATTGAGAGATGTTCATAGCTAGTCGAACAGGCATAATTGTTACACCTTTCTTGGGAGACACGCCAGAAAGATTAGCATCATTGTAAAGTTGGTAAGTCGCCTGGTCCAGATGGAATGCAGCCTAGGCTGCTGAAAGAAGCAAAGGTAGAATTAGCAGAGGCATTGGAACGCCTTTTCAGTCTTCATTGGGTACAGGAGAAATACTGGTAAACTGGAAAGTTTCTAACGTTATACAACTATTCAAGAAAGGGGTCAAGGATAATCCAGGAACCTCCAGGTCAGCTTGTCTAAAATTGATGGCAGGGGAAGTTATTGGAAATTATTATTGCAGACAAAATTCCTTTAATTTGGAAAGGCGTGGTTTAATCAAGGAGAGTTTTGTTAAAATCGCGTCTGACTAACTTGGTCGAATTATTTGATGAGGTAATAGAGAATGTTGATTAAGGTAGTGTAGTAGATGTGGTATATATGAATTTTCGGAAAACATTTGACAAAGTGTCACACAGGAGACTGATCAAGAAGATGGAAGCCTATGGGATGAAGGGGAAAATAGTGGGATGGATACAAAATTAGCTCAGCGACTAGAAGCAAAAGGTGGTGATGGGTGCATGTTTTTCAGACCAGGAGGCGGTTTGCAGTGATGTTCCCCAAGGTTCAGTTTTGGCTCTTGTCAATTTTCCTTAGAAGTGACCAACACTTGGGTGTGGGGAGTGGCATTGTAAAGTTTGCAGATGCTACAAAACTTGGCAAAGTAGCATAAAAGCAAAATACTGTGGTTGCTGGAAATCTGAAATAAAAACAGAAAATGCTGGAAAAAACTCAGCAGGTCCGGCAGCATCCGTGGAGAGAGAAACAGAGTTAACGTTTCGAATCCTTTTGACTCGTCTTCAGGACTGGCAAAGTAGTAGGTAGTGTTGAGGATAGTTATCGACTTGAAGATGGCATAGGCAGGATGGTGAGATGGGCGGAAACTTGGCAGATGGTGCGCAATGCAAAAATGCGCTTTATAAGGACTAATACAGAAAGGCAAGTTACTATAAATACCACAACATTGTAAAGTATAGATGAGTATAGACAGACCTAGGTATCCATGTAGAAATCCTTCAAGGCAAGTTGATAACATGGTTAAAAATCCTATGGGTTATAGAATATAAAAGCAGAGAAATGATGCTAGAACTTTATAAATCACTGATTGGACATGAGCTGGAGCTTTGTGGACAATTCTGGGCATCACACTTTAGGAAAGATGTAAAGGCTTCAGAAAGGGGACAGAGGAGGTTTAGCAAAGGATGTTAGCAGGGATGAGGGACCTCAGCTATGAGGAGAGGTTGGAAAAACTCGGACTGTTCTCCTCGGAACAGAGAAGGTTAAGTGGTGACCTAATGGAGGTCACCAAGGTGATGAGAGGTTTTGATAGAGTGGAGCGAGAAAAACTATTCCCTCTGGTGAGTGGGTCAGGAAACAAAGATTTGAAACCACCGGCAAGAGATCTAAAGGGAGGAAGGAAAGGACATTTCCTTCATGCAGAGAGTTGTTGGGATCTGAAAGTTCTGCCTGAAAAGATGGTGGAAGCTGATTCAATAAATAATTTTAAAAGGGAGTTGGACGGGAGATTAAAGATGAGGGTACAAGGGTATGGACAAAAAGCGGGGAGGTGGGACTAAGCATGACTGCTGTTCCAACGAGCCAGCACGGGCATGATGGGCTGAATGGCCTCCTTCTATGTAAGTTTCTATGATTCAACCAATGGCTTCTTCTAATCCCCCTTTTAGCCATTTCGATTGTCTCCACTTCTCTTTTAAAGTCAGAGATCCATGCTGGAGTATAGTGCCACACGGACAATGGCTGTCACCTCAGCAAAGTGTTGCATACGCGTTCCTAGACAACAGGTGTTGACGGGTCATTCACTTTGTTCGGAGGTGGGGGGGGGGGGGGGGGGTGGTTTGGGGGTGGGGGTCGTGATGCTGTTGGCATTAATCCTGGCAGTGCCCAATGCCCAGGCACCTGCAGGTCCAAGCAGGAATCACTGGCTAGTAATTAGCAACGGGAGTCATGGCTGATTTGCCCCCCCTAGTTTAATATTGAGACTAGACTGTTCTGTTATCTCAGAATCGGCCTAACCAATGGCTGCAAGTGCGCATAAGAGGGAAGGCTGGTGGGATTTGCCAATCTAAAAATTTGCCAATTTCCAAGAGCATTCCCTGGAAAGGGTGATGAGAAGAAAAAGAAAGATTTGCGTTTATTTGGGCCTTTCGCATCCTCAGGACATCCCAAACTGCTTTACAACGAAAGAAGTACTTCTGAAGTTCAGTCACTGTTGTAATACAGGAAATGTGACAGCCAATTTGTGCACAGCAAGCTCCCACAAATAGCAATGTGATAATGACCAGATAATCTATTTGAGCAATGTGGGCTGAGGGATAAAAAATTGGCCAGGAGGCCAAGGGAGAATTCTTCTTCGAAACATGTGATCTTTTGCATTCACCTGGGAGGGTGTGACAGGGCCTCAGGTTTAACAGCTGATCCAAAGGATAGCATTTGGTGACAGTGCATCACTCCCTCAGTACTGCATTAGAGTGTCAGCCTAGATTCTTGGGCTTAACTCTTTGAACCCTCTGACTCTGAGGCGAGAGCGGTAACCATTGAGCAATGGCTGACAGTCCATAGTTCTTGATGTTTCTATGTTTTAAAGAGTTTGAACATGCACTTATAATGCACCTTACGATGCTGCTCAGAATCATGTCAAAAACATGCCCCAACTATTGTTTTGGTGGAGGGCACCACAGCCATTTTATCACACACGTTGGCATTTTATACTGATCATTAGTAATTGTCGAATTCTGTCGAGATTCATATTTCTGGATAATTGCTAATAAGTACAGGCAAGTTTTATTTTAGCCTGTAAAATGTTTGCATTTGATATTCTGTCAATTGATAGAAAGTGGTTGATGGAGTGATTCTGCAGTTAATCTAGTGTGCAGATGACTGCAAATGAGGTCATTAATCACTCAGGTAATGCAACTCTGAAAGAGTAGACCACTGAAAAATACAGTTTCTGAACTGGAGTGGACAAGCTAGGAGCGCTGTGAGAAAAATAGTTCCATAAATAAATTCAACTATAAGAATAACACATGCTTGCACGTTCTAATACATGCCAGTCTCTATGTATTACACGCATGTACAATATAAAGCCATGGATAATACGTGTTTAATTAAATCCTTTAAAATAGACCTTGCTGAATATAAAGAAAGACTTGCATTTATATAGCAACTTTCACATCCTCACAGAATGGTTACAGCACAGAAGGAGGCCATTCAGCCCATTGTGCCAGTGCTGGCTCTCTGAAGGAGCCATTCACCTCGTGAAACACCCCCGCCTTCCCTCCATAGCCCTGCACATTCTTCATTTTCAGATAATAATCCAATTCCCTCTTGAATATCTCAACTGAATTTGTCTCCACCACACTGTCAAGCAGTGCATTCCAGATTTCAACCTCACACTGTGTGAAAATATTTTTCCTCATGTCGCCATTACTTCTTTCTCCAATGACCTTAAATCAGTGCCCACTCATTCACGACCCTTCCACCAATGGGAATAGTTTTCCCCTATCGACTCTGTCCAGGCCCCTCATGATTTTGAACAACACTATCCAATCTCCTCTCAACCTTCTCTTCTCCAAGGAGAACAGCCCCAGCTTCTCCAGTTTATCTACATAACTGAAGTTCCTCATCCCCGGAGGCATTCTCATGAATCCTTCCTGCACCCTCTCGAATACCTTCACATCCTTCATCTCATTTATCACATTGCTATTCCTGTTGTACAGAAAATGGCTGAGGTGCTGTGCAAAGTGTCTGACAGATGTTATATGGCACACGATGAATACAGTTTATCTCTCTTTATGTCTCCCTGTCTTCATTTATTTTTCCTCCCTTACTAACATTCTTTCTTGCTTCCGGTGGTAGCTGTGGTTCAGTTGGTAGCACTTGCACCTCTGAGTCTGACAATTGTGGGTTCAAGTCTCACCCCTGAACTTGTGCACAAAAATCAAGGCTGGCATTCCGGTGCAGTATTGAGCGAGTGCTGCACTGTTGGAGGTTCTGTCTTTCTTGCGAGATTAAACCAAGACCTTCTCTCCCTGAGGTGGGTGTTAAAGGTCCCATTCACTATTTTGAACAAGAGCAGGGGGAGTTCTCCTCCGTGTCCCTGCCAATATTTATCCCTCAATCCACACCACAAAAAACAGATTATCTGGTCATTATCACATTGTTGTTTGTGGGAGCTTGCTGTATGCAAATTGGCTGCCTACATTATAACAGCGGCTGCGCTACATTGCCTGCGAGGCCCTTTGGGACATCCATTGGTTGTGAAAGGCGCTATATAAAGTATGTCTTTCATTCCTTTCCTCTCTCCCTTCTCTGATTTCCTCCCTCCCTCCCTTTCTGCCTTCCTTCCTTTGCTTCTTTCCTCCCCTCCAATCTCCTCTTCTTCCTTCCTCACCCTCCGTCTATCCCTTCCTTCTCTCCTCCCTCTTTTCCTTTCATTCCCTCCCCTATTACTCCCCCTTCTCTAAGGTCATGGATAATTCCAATGATTGAATATAATTTCCTGATGGGCATCCCTGGCTCTGTATCTTTTAGTCTGATTTATCTGATATAGATTATAATGACTAGTTACTTACATGAAACCAAATTGGTTTTCTGTATCTCCACTCAATAAAACAAATGCTAAGCAGTTGGTTACGATAGAACTATAATTAAGTCGGAATTGGTAGGTTATCACCTCATCATTAAAAGGGTTCTGAAGTCAGTGAATTGAATAGATACTGATTACACTCTGATTGCAAAGACTCCATTACCTTGCAGCTTGGTCTTTTGTGAAAGGAAAGAATGTTCTTTATTTCTCCTTCAATTTTCTTCTCTCCCCTCCTCTCCTCTTCACCTTTCTTCCCCTCTCTCCTACCCAATTCTCCCCTCTTCCCCTCTCCCCCGCTTCCCCTCTCCTATCACTTCCTCTCCACTACACACCCCTACCCTCCTCTCCCCACTCCACATTTTCCCTCCTCTTCTCTCCTTCCCTCTCCCCTCCTTTCACCTCTCTCTGCCCCCCCTCCTCTCTTCTTGCCTCTTCTTCACATCGTTTTCCTCTTCTCTTCCCTCCTCCTCCTCTCAGCTCTAAATCTCTCCTCTATCCTCTCCTCCTCCTCCCGTCCTCTCCTCTCTTCTGTCCCTTACCCTCCCCTTCTCCTCTCCTCTCCCCTCCACTCATCTCCTCTCCCTTCTTCTTCTCTTCACTCTGCTCCTCTCCCCATTCTTCCTCTCCCCATCCCAGCCTCTCCTCTTCTTCCCCCTCCCCCAGCCCCTCCTCCCAGTATGTTTACACTGGTACCTGTTTACCTGTGACTTGGCTTTGTCCACCCATCCTGATATAGGTTCACATTTCAGAAAGTTGCCCCTGGAGGCTCTGACCCTTGATGAGGAAAGATCTCCACAGCTGTCTCCTGATACCTTGTCCAAGAGACTACTTTCCCTGTGTGAGCTTTGACAGAATGTTCCCATGGTGTTTGACAACGGGGGGGAAAATTTCTAGTCTTCATTCAATGGTCATTTGCTTGCTTCTGCCAGTGGGGCTCAAAGATAATCAGGAATGGGAATCTTGACTGACTTCTAGTTCCAGGTCAGTGAAGCCAGTACATTGACCCTTTAGAGTTGGCCTCCAGCTGAGATCAGCGAACTTAGAGAACAACTGGGGCGGGGGGGGGCTTCCATTTCTGTTGAATTTCCACCAAACTGTAACCTACAGATTGGGCATTCCTCTCAGGATGTTCCTGACAGTGCCTTATCATCATCCCTCCGTCAGGGGAGATGGTGTGGTGGAGTGGGAATGTCACTGGGCTCATAGTCAAGAGGCCCAGACTAATGCTCTGGGGTCATGGGTTCAAATTGCACTATGGTAGCTGGGGGGTATTTAAACTTAATTAATAGCTCTGAAATATAAAGCTAGTGTCCAGTGATGGTGACCATGACAACTATCATCAGTTGTTGTAAAAACCCCATCTGGACATACCCCGTCTGGCCTACACGTGGCTCCAGACACACAGCAATGTGGCCGACTTTTAAGTGTCCTCTGAAATGGCCGAGCAAGCCACTCAGCTCAAGGGCAATTAGGGATGGGTAACAAATTCTGACCTTGCCAGTGATCCCATAAAAGAATAAAGAAAAAAAAATCCTTGTAGGATAAAATCATCAGTTGGAGCTTTGCTTTCATAGGTCCAACTGCATGAGTGAAGTTTAGATGTGGGGGGGTGGGGGGAGGGTCTATTTGGCCTATTGAGCCTATCCTTCCATTGGAACCCATAGCCCCCCTTCCCCACCTCTGTCTAGGGTCTGTTTTAACGTCTGTCCGTGAATGACTCCGGAGATTTTAGACCATAAGACCATATGACATAGGAGCAGAAATTAGGCCATTCATCCCATCGAGTCCATTTTACCTCTACTACTTGATCTAGGAGATCGCTCCAGTCATTGGCCGCTCAGAAGAAGTGCTTTCTGACCTCAGGTGCCAACTGTGACTCAGCGAGTGGCGCTCTCTCCTCTGAGTCAGAAGGTTGAAGGTTCAAGTCTAACTTAAGTTCTTGAGCATAAAAATCCATGGTACTGTGGAAGGTTCTGCCTTTCGGATGAGACATGAACTTGGTCTGCCCTTTCAGGTGGGTGTATGTCCCCTGGCACTATTTCAAAGAAGAGCAGGGGAGTTCTCTTCAGTGTCCTGTCCAATGTTTATCCCTCAAGCAACATCACAAAAAAAAGCAGGTTCACTGGTCGTTATCACACCGCTGTTTGTGGGAGCTTGCTGTGCACAAATTGGCAGCTGCGTTTCCTACATTACAACAGTGACTACACTTGAAAAAGCACTTCAATGGCTGTAAAGTGCTTTGCAGTCTCCGGTGGTTGTGAAAGGTGCTATAGAAATTCAAGTCTTTCTTCTTTTTTTCATGAACCTCCCTTTACCTTGCAGGTGGGATGAGAGTTGAAGAAGTCCTGAGGGTATAAAAACAGAACATGCTGGAAAACCTGGGGAGAGAAACTGAGTTAACGTTTCGAGACCAATATGACTCTTCTTCAGAACTGAAGAGAGGGATCAGTGTGATGGGTTTTATGTTCTTGGGGATGGGAGAGGTGGGCGGTCATCTGGGGTGGGGGGTCAAGGGGTGGAGCAAAAGGAAAGGTCAGGAATGGGTTAGGGGGTGGGGGAGATTGAATGACAAAGATGCCATAGAACAAAAGGCAGAGCGTAGTGATGGTAGTAGTAAAGGAAAAAAGCTTTGGTCCAGAGTATGTGTTAATAGCAGAATAAAGGTCAGTACTGTGTTCTCTCCTCTGACTATTAAACTCCCAGAAGGAAATGGTCAAGGGTCAGTGTGAACCCCCTCCAGGTACCCTCACACGACCCAACAGCCTTCACAACAGGGTTGAAGTTCTGCCAAGCGGGGGAGTGGGCTAGTGAGGTCATGTAACATAAATGGCATTCCTCCGGGGACTCTTTTAGAAGTTACAGCTCCTGATCAGGAAAATCCCCTGCAGAAATTCATTCCTCTTGCTGACCAGGCCTACATGCCTGAGGTATTGTTAGGACCCTTGTTCAGGAGGAATGGTGGTGGTGGTGGTAATGTCACTGCAGTAGTAGTCCAGAGGCCGAGGCTTATGCTTTGGGGACATGGGTTCAAATCCCACTATGGCGGCTGGTGGAATTTGTGGTAAATTCAGCTGATAAAAATCTGCAATTGAAAGCTAGTCTCAGTAATGGTGACCATCACATCTATCACTGATTGTTGTAAAAACCCATCTGGTTCACTACCCTCCTTTGGGGGAGGGAATCTGCCATCCTTCCCTGGTCTGGCCGACATGTGGGTTCAGACCCACGGTAATGTGGTTGACTCTTAACTGCCCCCTGAAAAAGCCTAGCAAGCCACTCAGTTCAAGGGCAATTAGGGATGGGCTGGCCTTATGAAAAAAAAAGCCTCAGTGTGACAAGACCATACGAAAACAATGGTTTAAAAACAAAATTTGATGTGATGATCACATAAAATAAAATGGACCATGAAATCACATTCTTTTTAACATATACGTTTGCATATTTATTACTTGAAAGCTTCCAACTATAGCTTACTCAGACTGACACAATGTGATCTAAATGGTAGCGGCTGATTAAACTACAAAACTCCACGAGCAAGTTGTATCCACTGTGTAAAATCATACAGTATCTCATTCATGAGAACTCAATGTACATAGCCCCTGTTCTTGTTTATTTCGCTGAGAATGTCATCCATTGTGCAACTTTTAATCTAACCGTCATGCGTCATTGGCTGCTTACGGCTCCCAGCATTCCCTCTCTGAAAGCCTGAATGGGATTCTGGGAACTTCAGGTCCTTGACATGATGGGACCCAATCAACACGGATTAAGCAACAACTCCCCTTTTCCAATCACTGCCATCCCACCTCAACTATCACTGCCCTACCACCATAGATTAGTGGGTTAGTTGACTACATAGTGTGGTACTGATCCCTACAGATGAGGAATATTCTAGATTTGGTTCTCCATTGACGCGGAGTAGTTGAATCCACCTGAGGGAATGGTTTTGACTTGATATCAGTAGACTAGAACAGGTTGGGTTCATGGCCCAAGTGCTTGGTACAGCACAGAAACAGGCCATTCAGCTCGACAGGTCTGGGCTTGAGAGAAAAGGAGGGAGGAGGAGAGGAAGACAGAGGAGGTGAATGAAGAGGAGAGGAGAAGTGGGAAGGAAAGGGAAGAGGAGGAGAGGAGAGGAGAAAGAAAGAGAGGATGGGAAAGGAAAGGAGGAGAGGGGAGAAGGGTATGGCAAAAGAGGTGAAAGGAGAGGAGAGGAGAGATGAGCAGTGAGAAGGGGAGGACAGAGCAGCTGAGAGAAGAGGGAGAGGAGGAGGGAAGAAGAGAAGGGAAGAGAGGAGAGGAGAAGAGAGCAGGGGTGAGGAAAAAATAGAGCTGGGGGGAGGGAGAGCAGAAGATGGGAGAGGGGAAGAGAGGAGCAAATTGAAGGAGGAATAAAGAACATTCTGTCCATATGAGCCTCCACCCACTCCATTTACTTCATCTCTCCCTATCAGCATTTCTACTCCTTTCTCCCTCGTGTATGTTATCCAGCTTCCCCTTAATTGTATCTGTTCTAATCATTTCAACCGCTCTTTATGATAGTGGGTTCCACATTCCCACCACCCTCTGGATCTTGCAAATGCTGCCGGACGCTGGGGATCGGGCTGGGTGGGCATCCACAGTGGAACAGCCTGCCTGCCCAAGTTTGCTCAGGATAAATGGCCATTATGGTGGGAGACAATGAAGGGTTGTTGGAAAGCTCGAGATCATTAAACCGCACCCACCCCCACCCCAACAAGAGTCAACGCTCTCAGGAGAGTAAAGTTAAAAATAAGCAATCCTTTTTTGGGGAAGAGAAAGGAGATGGGGCGGGGCCCACAGCAACAGGAGTCAAAGCTTAAGCTACAAACAAGATATTAGCAACAAAAAAATTACACCTTCCATCACACTGAGCTCACAGTTTGTTAAGCTAAGAATACTGATCCCTGTCTCTTTGATCCTCTTCCTTCCAAATAAAACTTGTGTTTCCAACCCTAAATCCCTTTGAAAGACTTTAATCATGCTGTGTTTACAGGGCAGGATGGATTGAACGCTGGGAGTCTCTCCTAATGGTCAGTCAGTCTGATGCACACACGCTGGCCTTGAATCTTTTCTGACGATTTTAATTTGGTGCTGACGTTGTCCCTCATTTCCGAGGCCAGGAATGCTGAGGCCGGTTGTAGCTCCAGTTCCCTGACATTCTGGCACCTTTATCCCTGTGGGGACACACCACGGGAGATTCCTGTACCTGTACTGCTGCCCTGATGGGGTCAATGCTGGTACCATTAACGCTGGTCTGGAATTTCATAAGAGCATAGGAATATAGGGGCAGGAGGAGGCCATTTGGCCCCTCAACCCTGCTCTGCCATTCAATAAGATCATGGCTGATCTTCTGCCTCAACTCCATTCCCCTGCACTATCCCCATATCCCTTGATGTCTTTATTAACTCGAAACCTATCGATCTCTGTCTTGAACACAATCAGTGACTGAGCCTCCACAACCCTCTGGGGTAGACAATTCCAGAGATTCACCACCCTCTGAGTGAAGAAATTCCTCCTTCTCTCAATCCGAAATGTCCTACCCCTTATACTGAGAATGTGTCCCCTGGTTCTAGAGCCCCCCAACTAGGAGAAACACCCCTCCTGCATCTACCCTGTTGGGCCCTGTAAGAATTTTGTATGCTTCAATGAGATCACTTCTTATTTTTCTAAATGCGAGAGAATACAAGCTTAGTCTCCCCATTCTCTCCTCATCAGAACAAATCCTGTCATCCAGGAATTAGTCTGCAGAACCTTCATTGCTTTCCCTCAATAGCAAGTATATCCTTCTTTAGTTTAGGAGACCAAAACTGTATCCAATACTCCAGGTGCAGTCTCACCAAGGCTCTAAGCAGCCTCAACAGACTTTATGGAGAGATGGTTCCAAACTTCCACGACTCTTTGTGTGAAGAAATGCTTCCTGACATCACCCTGAAATGCCTGGCTCTAATTTTCAGGTTATGGCTCCTTGTTCTGACTAACAACCCCTTCACCAGTCCCCTCTCCCCCCTTCTTTCCCCTCCTCCCTCTCCCCATTCCTCCCCTACCCCCCTTCTTCCCCTCCACCCTTTCCTCCCTCTCCCCTTCCTCCGCCTCCCCACTTCCTCCCCCTCCCCCCTTTCCCACTTCCTCCCCCTCCCCCCCACTTCCCCACACTTCCTCCCCTTCCCCCCCACCCCCACTTCCATGGGTAGAGCATGGAAGGAGGTCCCGAATCCACCCCAGCCAAAAAGGGGATCAAACCCTGTGCTGTTGGCACCAATCTAACCCCCAGGCCTCTGAGCCAACCAGCACCCCCGCCCCATAAAGGAGTCCGAGTTGCTGTGGCAACATGCACTTTTACATGCATATTGTAGCCTGGAGCCATGGTAGCTCCAATTTCCATCCATTACATGGAAAGTGGAATCTTTTCCACTCTTACCACCCTCATTGGCATTTACTGGAGGGATTTACAAATCAATACCCAACCTGTTTGGCCGTGTTACACACACACCTTCCACGGCCATCAAGTCCTGGGATGGGACCCAAAAGTAGAGCTTCTGGTTCAGAGGCAGGGACACTACTCAACGTGCCACAAGACCTCCCAGTTTCTCTCTCTACACTTTAAACATTGTACACACAGTAAGGAGAGGAAACTTGAGGGAGAAGAGAGCTAGGAAAGCAATTTTGTCCTGATAGGATGTTAGTTAACAAGTGATGAAAGCTCATCCACCTGAAACATGTTTCTCTCTCCACAGATGCTGATGGACCTTTTATTTGTTCACTGGCTAGGGCAGTATGTGCTTTTAATTATATGCCCTTGCCCAGAGGGCATTTAAGAGTCAATCACCTTGCTGTAGGAGATCTGGAATCACATGGAGGCCAGTTGAGGATGGCAGATTTCCTTCTCTAAAGGGGATGAGTGAACCAGAGGGGCTTTTATAACAATCAGCAATGGTTTCATGGTTATCTCAGACTTTTGCTGAATTCAAATTTCACCACCTGCCGTGGTGGGATTCAAACCCAGGACCCCAGAGCGTTACCCTGGGTCTCTGGAATACTGGTCCAGTGATAATGCTACTAAGCCACTACCCCCCCACCCCCTCTGCTAAACATTCCCAGCAATTTTTTCACTTTTATATTTGCTAACGTTTGTTGTAATTGCAAATCTCAAATTTCTCAATATTCCCTGTTGCGTGAGGCTGGACAACCTGTCAGCGAATGACTTTCACAAACAAAATGATATTTTCCTGACCCACTTCCTGGATTTCTCAACCTAGTGCAAACAAGAGGCTGTTCGTCAGTAAATTTCCAAATCCAGGTGGCGGCCGAAAAGGAGAGGATTGTACAGCGTTCACCCTCTGCAACACCTCGTCCCCAATCCTCTGCCCCCAGCGCTAACACCTCCCCCTGTGCCCTCCCCCCCGGGACTTCCCTTTCTCCCAACAAAGTCATACAGCGGAATCATTCCAGATTTGCTTAAAGTGGGTTTTACCCGCTGGCCGCAATGGCGGGTTATCACGCCATATTGTCCCAATCGCACCTCATTAATCAAGCATTCCCGGGAAACAAC
Organism: Cetorhinus maximus; assembly: GCF_964194155.1. Lineage (NCBI taxonomy): Eukaryota > Metazoa > Chordata > Chondrichthyes > Lamniformes > Cetorhinidae > Cetorhinus > Cetorhinus maximus. Next base: position 169,427 of record NW_027596548.1, on the reverse strand, counting down.
GCCATTTCACTGGCAGGCGATCTCTGATTCGCTGTCACCTCGCCGCTTCCTCATGCATATTTAAAGTGCAGCCACGCGCACACCTCTCAGCGCTTCCAGCCCAGGAGGGCACCGGTGAAGACATGGCCCCGAAAGCCAAAAGTATTGCAGCCCTCCGATTCAGTGATGCATCCCTGGGACGCCTTCTGGACACCGTGGAGATCTGCCATGATGTCTTTTAACCCCGCTCTGGCCGCAGGAGGCCCATCAGTGTCACCAATCCGGCTTGGGAGGCGGTAGCAGAGGTGGTCAGTGCCAATGCTACACACAAGAGATCAGCCATCCAGTGCAGAAAGAGGATGAATGATCTCATCCGTGCAGCCAGGGTAAGGCAACCATCTCATCACTTTAAACTCACACACTCACAAGGCCATCACACATTCACTGGCATCTCACTCACTGCCAGCTCAAGGGACATCACCACTCACTCCCTCACATCGCCACCTGGCCTCATCTCCTCTGGAGACTGCCTCCTCAGCCCTCACCATCTTGAGTCCACTTGCACGGATCAACTTGTGCACCAACACACACCCTTCCCCAGTACAGCCTTTGCCCTGAAGCCTCTTTCATGCCTGAGGTCACTTTTCCCCCTTCCCCAAGCAAACCCTAGCCCTGCAGCCATTGAAAAGCCACCCCTGCCTTGTGGCTGGCCTCATAAGTAGAGACCTGCCCATGAGCCCCCCTAACAGTGATGTGGTGCAAAGCCTGGCGCTGGTGACTGTAAGTGCTGCCCGAAGCAAGGAAGGCAAACAAACCTCAAAGTCCCGAGTGAAGTGCAACTCGCCAGGTACACGTCGCTTATGTTCAGTTGTGAGACATGTCTGCGTGCAGTCACGCCAATGTGCCTGGATGATCCAGCGTGGGGGGATGATTCTGGTGAACTGTGCTTATAATGATATGCAGACCTATTACAATGAAGTTCCCAACATGAGGCGGCGGGAAATGTGGCCCACCATTGACGGGTGGAGTGCAAACTGGTTTCACGATGTTGTGAGACTGATTTTTGGATTCCTGCCATATTGTCCGCTCACACCACCAAGCACGCCTGTCACCAACGGGAGTGTGTGTTCAATAAACTAACCCTCTTTTTTTACCTTATCTCGAGTTTGCTGTGGGATTATCGATAGAGGATTGGATCACTCCAAAACTGAAGGGTTGGGGCAAACACGCCACCTCTTAAAAAGGCAGAAATCAGGAATCAAAAACACCTTCCTGTTTACGGACGGGTAGTGAGTGGAGAAATCAGGGCTGTTTAAATTAATCCCCCTGCTGTCCATAACAATCACTAAAGTGATGGGAGGGGTCACCAACAGTGCTATTAAGTAGCACTTGCTTAGCAATAACCTGCTCATTGACGCCGAGTTTGGGTTCCGCCAGGGTCACTCAGCTCCTGACCTCATTGCAGCCTTTGTTCAAACATGGACAAAAGAGCCGAACTACTGAGGTGAGGTGAGAGTGACTGCCCTTGACATCAAGGCAGTATTTGACTGAGTGTGGCATCAAGGAGCCCTAGCAAAACTGGAGCCAATAGGAATCAGGAGGAAAATTCACTGCTGGTTGGAGTCATACCTAGCACAAAGGAAGATGGTTCTAATTGTTGGAGGTCAATCATCTCAGTTCCAGGGCATCACTGCAGGAGTTCCTCAGGGTAGTGTCCTAGGCCCAACCACCTTCAGCTGCTTCATCAATGACATTCCCTCCATCTTAAGGTCAGAAGTGGGGATATTCGCTGATGATTGCACAATGTCCAGCACCATTCGCAACTCCTTAGATACTGAAGCAGGCCTGTGTCCAAATGCAGCAAGACCTGGACAATATCCAGGCTTGGGCTGACAAGTGGCAAGTAACATTCATGCCACACAAGTGCCAGGCAATGCCCAGCTCCAAAAAGAGTGAGCCTAACCATCAACCTTGACATTCAATGGCATTACCATCGCTGAATCCTCCACTATCAACATCTTGGGGGTTACCATTGGCCAGAAACTGAACTGGACTAGCCATATAAATACTGTGGCTACAAGAGCAGTGTGTACCATCTACAAGTTGCATTGCAGGAACTCACCAAGGCTCCTTGGACATTACCTTTCAAACCCACAACCATTACCATCTAGAAGGACAAGGGCAGCAGATAGATGGGAACACCACCACCTGGAAGTTCCCCTCCAAGCCACACACCATCATGACTTGGAAATATATCACCGTTCCTTCACTGTCACTGGGTCAAAATCCTGGAACTCCCTCCCTAACAGCACTGTGGGTGTACCTACAGCACATGGACTGCAGCGGTACAAGAAGGCAGCTCACCACCATCTTCTCAAGGGCAACTAGGGATGGGCAATAAATGAATGAGTAAACAAATTTGTGACAGCCTAGCAACGTTAACAGGGAGAGCATCTTGATGTACTCCTTCCAAACACTCAAACATATAATCCAGACTGACATTCCCAATGCAGTCGCACTGCACTGTCAGATGGGACGTTAAACCGAGGTGCTATCTGCTTGCTCAGTTGGATGTCAAAGACTCCATGGTGCAGTATCAAAGCAGAGCAGTGGAGATCTCCCTGGAATCCTAACCAATATTTCTTCCTCAACCAAAACCACTAAAGCAAATTTGGGTGCTTATGTCATTGCTGTTTGTGGGGTCTTGCCGTGTGCAAATTGGCTGCCACGTTTCTTACATTGCAGTAGTGACTACATTTCAAAAATACTTCACTGGCAGTAAAATGCCACAGAACATCCTAAGGTTGGGAAAGACGCTGCACATTTGCCTGCCTCCCTTTCTTTGCATTCTTTCCTTCAAGCAGTCTGATCCATCTCTTCATTGTATGAGAGAAAGATGAGTTAATGCTCAGGTTGACAGGTGGAGGTGTTTGGCTGCTTGCTGATGCCTTGTCTCCGCCACAACCTGTTTGATGAATCATCAAAGTTTCTCCCTGTGGTAACTCTTTGTTCCCTGTCTCGGTTTGAAGTTTACCCCTTTAGTTTTGACATTTTCTCTCCCCCCGCCCCCCGACCCTGCTCAGCAGTTTGTTTTTTGGGCTCAACATTGAACAAAGGTGCTTTGATATACCTCTCACTGCACATGCTGTGTCTTGACTTTCCTGCTATGTTTTTATAGATGTGTGGTCACGTTGTTGAGATATATCAACTCTATCCAGAAACAAACATCCAGAATCACGAAGGTTCGATGTTTAGGTCACTGTCAGCACCTCCAATTTTTTAGTAGAGCTTTTGGAAGTAATTGGGAAATTTCTACCACTTTTCAAACAACAAGAACTTTACAGCCAACGAGGAACTCTTTGAAGTGTGGTCACAGTATCACGGTATCTTTACAATGCAGAAGGAGGCCATTCGGCCCATTGCATCTGCACTGGATCTCTGAATGAGCATTCCACCTAGTCCTAATCCCCTGCCTTATTCCCATAACCTTGCACATTCTCTTTTCAGGTACAATCCAATTCCCTTTTGAATACCTCGATTGACCCTGCCTCCACCACCCTCTCAGGCTGTTTCTTCCAAACTCCAAACACCCTCTGGGTGAAAACAATTTTCCTCACATCACATTTACCCCTTTTGCCAATTATTTTGAATCTGCGCCCTCTAGTTCTTGATGTTCTCTTGAGTGGGAACAATTTCTCACTATTTACCCTGTTCATACCCCTCTGGATCTTGAATGGCTCTATCACGTCTCCCCTCAGCCCTCTTTTCTCCACGGAAAACAGTCCCAACCTCTCCAATCTATCCTCATAATTACAGTTCTTTATCCCAGGAATCATTCTTGTGAATCTCCTCTGTACTCTCTCCAATGCCTTCACACCCTTCCTCAAGTATGGTGCCTAGAACTGGATGCAGTACTCCAGATGAGGCCTAACTAGTGTCTTTAACAAGTTCAACATGACCTCCTTGCTCTTGTGCTCAACGCTCCTATTAATAAAGCCTAAGATACCATATGCTTTATTAACTGCTCTCTCAACATGCCCTGCCATTTTCAATGACTTATGCATGTATACACTGAGATCCCTCTGTTCCTGCACCTCCTTTAGAGGCTCTCCCTTTATTTTATACTGTCTCACCATATTTTTTTCTTCCAAAATAAATCACTTCACACTTCTATGCATTGAACTTAATCTGCCACTTGGTTGCCCTGCATACCACAGTCTAGGTCATTAATATATATCAGGAAGAACAAGGGTCCCATCACTGACCCCCCTGGGGAACTCCACTACAGACCTTCCTCCAATCTGAGAAACAACCATTTATCACTACTCTCTGTTTCCTGTCACTCAGCCAATTTCTTATCCAAGTGTCTACTTTCCCTTTTATTCCATGACCTGGAATTTTGCTTACAAGTCTGTTGTGTGACACTATATCAATTGTCTTTTGAAAATCTGTTTGCACCACATCAACTGCATTGCCCTTATCAATCTTCTGTGTTACCTCCTCAAGAAACTCCAGCAAGCTAGTTAAACATGATTTTCCCTTAAGGGATCCATGCTGGCTTTCCTTAATTATCCTGCACTTGTCTAAGAGACTATTGATTTTGTCCCAAACTATAGTTTCCAGAGTTTTCCCTACCACTGAGATTAAACTGACTGGTCTGTAGTTGCCAGCTTTATCCTTGCACCTCTTTTTGAACAAGGGTATAACATTCGCAATTCTCCAGTCCTCTGGCACCTCCCCTGTGTCTAATGAAGACTGAAAGATTATCACTAGTGCCTCTACAATTTCCAATCTCACTTCCCTCAGTACCCTTGGATGCATCTCATTCGGTCCTGGTATCTCGTCTATTTTAAGTAAAGATAGCCTTTCCAACACCTCCTTCCTCTCAATTATAAGTTCCCCTGGTGTACCAGTTACCTCCTCTTACCTCGGCCTGGTTAGCATCTTCTTCCTTTGTAAGGACAGGTGCAAAGTACTCATTCAACACCTCCACTATTTCTCTAGCCTCCACATGCAAGTTGCCTTTTTTGCCCCTAAACAGCCCTATTCCTTCTTTTACCACCCTTTTATTATTTACATGCTTATAGAAGACCTTGGGATTCCCTTTTATATTCACTGCCCCCCTCTTTTCATGCTCTCTCCTTGCTTTTCTTATTAGTTTCTTCACTTCCCCTCTGGTCTTTCTATATTCAGCATGATTCTCCATTGTATTTTCTACCTGACATTTTCGCACACGCACTTCTTCATTTTCATCTTTATCTGTCTCGTCATCCAGGGCGCTCTGGATTTATTTGTCCTACCTTTCCTCTTCAAGGGAATATACCTTGACATTGCCTGCAATACTTTTTCTTTGAAGGTGGCCCATTGTTCAGCCACCGTCTTTCCTGTCAATCGCGACTTGCGCACAGCAAGCGTTTTAAAAAATTCTTTCATGGGATGTGGGCATCGCTGGCAAGTCCCACATTTGTTGCCCATCCCTAATTGCCCTTGAACTGACCTTGCTAGGTCATTTCAGAAGACGGTTAAAAGTCAACCACATTGTTGTGGGTCCAGAGTCATATGTAGGCCAGACCAGGTGAGGATGGCAGGTTCCCTTCCCCAAAAGACATTAGTGAACCAGATGTGTTTTTGTGACAGTTAATGATGCTTCATAGTTACTATCACTGAGACTAGCTCTATATTCCAGAATTCAGATTCCACCATCTGCTATGGTGGGATTTGAACCCATGGCCCCAAAGCATTAGCTTGGGGTCTTTGAATTACTAATCTGGCAACATTACCACTATGCTACCAAGTCCCACAAACAGCAATACGGTGAAGACAAATCATCTGTTTTTGTGATATTGGTTGAAGGATAAATACCGGGATTAACTCCTCTTCGAATAGAAGAATTTAGAAATTAATGGTTTGAGAAACCTGTGCCAGTGAAAGTCAGTGGGAACCTCGGAGCTGCATTTGGGTGCCACAGGCCAAGAGCGCCTCAGTTGTCGTCCCAGGTTTGCACTGTGTAATTGGACCTTAAATGAGCTAACTTGAAGAATTACACAAACACTCCTGAGCTAGAGAGGTTAAATCCGCTGGTATTCCTGCTTTTAATCATCATCCAATGAACCCTGGTTAAACTACCTGTGTGATCCTTGTCACACTGGTTGTCTCTGCTGCCTGCAACCACTGTCTACGGCCTAGGATTGGAGAAGGGAAGGTGCCACATTACTCCATGCAGCTTCGGAACCCTATCTCAGTGTCTTCACCACACACGGCAAGAAACATGTGGTTAACAATTCACAGTTTTGAGCTATTTGGCAAGCAGTGGAGTGGTTGATGAGGGAACCTTCTTTTTCACACAATGAGATCTGAATACACTGCCTGGAAAGGTTGATGGAAGCAGGTTCAGTAGTAATTTTCATAAGGGAAATTGATAAATACTTGAAGGGGAAGAATGCAGGGGTGTGAGTAAAGAGTGGAACCAATAGCATTGCTTTTTCAAAGAGCTGTTATAGGCATGATGGAATGAATGGCCTCCTTCTGTGCTGTGTAATTCTATGATCAAAGATAGCCAGGTATTGAGGAGCTTATTAATGCAAATCATAGTGGCTGAAGTGGTATTAAGTGGTTAAGTGGGCGGAGCCAAATGGTTAATGCAAGTGTGGCAGTTGTAAGTGCATAAATTTACCCTATGGGGAATAGAATTAAATGAATTTGTATTTGGATGCCTGAAGTGGTGGTGATATTGGATGTTTGAGCTCACTAGTAATTCCAGTAATTTACTGAACGACATCTCCACATGAGTAAGCATGTAAAATGGCACCAATATTTAAATGTTGGCACATGTGTGTGTGCCAGTGTAAGTCCCGCATACTTCCCAGTGTTGGGGCATGAGATGGTTACCCTAAAGGGAAAACATGATTCTCATGGGAAATATGGAACGTTCATCATACTGGATCATTGGGAAACCTCCTTGTGCCTTTGTTGAAATGTAGAATCATAGAACAGTTACAGCACAGAAGGAGGCCATTCGGTCCATTGTGTCCATGCCAGCTGTCTGCAAGAATAACTCAGCTAGTCCCACTGACCACCTCCACCCCACCTTTTCCTCATAGCCCTGAAAGTATTTTCTACTCAGATAATTATCCAATTTTGAAAGCCACAGTTGAGTCTAACTCCAGCACACTCTCAGGCTGCGCATTCCAAATCTGAACCTTGGGGTAGTATCTTTCCATCTGTGAGAGATGATGGGAACGGAGCTTCAGAATTTGGTGAGGTCAGATGAGATCATCGGCTGCACTTCTTTTGATGGCTGAACAAGCCAATCGTTCAAAGACAAAGTCTACCACAAGTGCCAAGCGTGAAGTTGTCCGTTGCCACGGTGTGGGATGGCGCTGATGCCCAGGGACGCGGAGGTCATGCCGAACATATGGCGAGGGCCTCATTATTGGTTTTTAGCTCTGTTCCTCGCCCATCAGCCGGTCAAATTGTCTAGCGGTTGGAAAACAAACAAACAGGCGTACTTGGGAATGACCAATCAGGAAAGACAATAGGTTGGTGATCAGGGTTTAGGGAAGGAATTCCAGAGCTTAGGTCCAAGCGGCGAAAGTCACGGCTGCCAATAACGCAAAGAAGAAAATCGGGAATGCACAAGAGGTCAGAATTGAAGGAGTGCAGAGACCTTGGAGGGTTGTAGGGCTGGAGGAGGTTACAGAGATAGAGAGGGTTGAGGCCTGGCTGGATGTCAAAAAAGAGGTGAAGTATTTGGGGCTTAAAAGATGGAAAGCCAGTTTAGGTGAACATTGATTGTGGTAGTGGTAATAAACCATCAAAAGGCAGGAAAGAAAAAGAGTTTAGAGATTAAAGTGAGGGTAGGACTGTCTATCAGATAATAGAGCTTTTCAATGTGTCCTGCATTGAGCATAAATTGTCACTTTATAGATAAGAGGTGTTAAATTGTGTGGCTCAATAGGATCTTAAAGATCCTATAGCTCTTTTCAATAAGGCACAGGGAACTTCTCTCACTGTCCGGGTCAATACCCAATTTTCACACAAGGACAGAGAAATTGAGAATCCATCTCATCGCTGCCTATGGGAACTCACCGTCTACTAATCGGCTCCTGTGTTTACAGGCATATAAACAGTGACTGCACTTCTAAGTAGTTCATTATATATGTGGGGATCTTTGTGATGTCTCTCAAAGAGCTACATCAATGCAAGTTCACTCTTTGAGCCTTCATTATTAAATTTGTTAATAAAATCATTCCGCACTGTGAAAAGGAAAGTTTTCTTAGCATTGTTGACGTCCTTGTAAATCCAATGTATCACATAAAAATAATTATCTTTGAAAGGTCACAAATTACTTAAAGTACTCAGCATGCATCAAGGATCGCATCATAGAGGGAGATAATGATGCCCTAATGTTGTATGAATCACGGCAGATTCATATTTGTGAGAAACAAAATCTGTGAGCAAGCTTTGATGTAAGACAGTGGGAGGTATTAACTCTTAAATGGATTGTACACCGATACATTGTACACCAATGGAGTGTACACCAATAGGTTATACACAAATGGAAATCTTTGTGCCCTGGCAGATTTTATTTTCAAATTACTACTCTACACATATACACAGACATTATATATATATATGCATAGGCTCAAAGGAGGATGCTTAGCTCAGTTGGTTGGTTAGTGAATGGCTAATTCTGCCAGTGTGTGTTCAATTCTTGCTCTGGCTGAGGTAGACTTGGGACCTACCTCCTTACTCTGCCTCTGAGAGTAGAAGGCAATGGCAAGCCACCACTGACAAATATCACCAGGCAATATGCTTTCAGGTGAAGTATGTCTAGAATGGTTATGGTATTGAAGGAGGTCATTTGGACTGACCTATCCATGCCAGCCCTCTGCACCTCAGCTAGTCTCCTTCTTCTATGGACCTGTATTCTTTTCTCTCAGTTTCTTTCCAATTCCCTTTTGAAAGTCTTGATTGAACCTGTCTCCATCAGGTATCAGGCAGTGTGTCCCAGATCCTAACCACTCACTGCGTAAAAAGGTTTTTCCTCCTTTGGTTCTTTTGCCAATCATCTAAATCGGTGTACTCCCCAATGGGAGCAGTTTCTCTCTATCTCCTCTGTCTGGGCCTCTCGAGGTTTTGAACCTTCTCTCAACCTCCTCTTCTTCAAGGAGAACAGCTCCAACTTCTCCAACCTTTCCACATAACTGAAGTCCTTCTTCTCAGGAACCATTCTCATAAATCTTTTCTACACCTTCCCTCAAACCTTCACATCCTTCCTAAAGCGTGACGCTGTAGATACAGTACTCTAGTGGAGGCCAAACCAGTGTTTTATAAATGCTCATCATAACTTCCTTGCTTTTGTACTCTGTTCCTCTCTTTATAAAGCCCAGGATTCTCTATACCTTTCTCTAATTCCTGCCCTGCCCACCCTCAAGAGTTTGTGTACATTTATCCTGAGGTCTCTCTGCTCTTGCACCCCCTTTAGAATTGTACCCTTTATTTTATATTGCCTCTCCTCGTTCTTCATTACAAAAGGTATCACTTTCACAGACACACACAGGTCACGTACACATATACATATTCACATAGTATATGTGTGTTCAGTATATGGGTATGGTACATTGTGGTTATATTACTGGACCGGTAATCCTGAGACATCAGGCTGGATTTTATGTGGAGGTGCAGGCTCCACCCACCAGCTGTAAAGTCACGAGCAAGCTCACCTCCACCAGCCTGGAAAACCACCCAGATTTTACGGTTGTCAGGCAGTTAATAACCTGAGGTTGTGGCTTCTTCCCCCATGTGGAATGATGAAACCGCTGGTGATTGTTGATGGTTCACTAATGTCCTTCAGGGAAGGAAAACTGCCGTCCTTACCTGGTCTGGCCTACACGTGACTCCAGACTCACAGTAATGTGGTTGACTCTTAAATGCCCTCTGAAGTGGCCTAGGCAAGCCACTCAGTTCTTGAGGGTAATTAGGGACGGGCAATAAATGCTGGCCCAGCCAGCCGACACCCACACCCCATGAACGAATAAAAAAAAAAAAGTCCTATCTCCAGGAGGTGCTGGCCAATCAGACGGTTGGCAGCTCTCTAGTCTCAGCAGCACCACTGGGAGCCAGTGGCCACTGCTGAGATTGCAGTAGGTGCAGGACCGGGTGGAGCAATAGAGGTCCAGAGTGAAGGGAAGTGTCAGGCAGGCTCCGACGAGGGCTGGGGGGGCCACAATCAGGAGGCCGGGAGGGGTGTTTCAAGTGGAGATGGCCCTTTCTGCTGCGGGCCCTCTGTGGGGCACGGGGTGCTCGAACAAGAGGGACCGCCGTCCCTGAGCCCGCGCCAGGCCGCCCTCGTGCCCTCGGTGTGTGGCGTGTGCATATCCCATTGATAGTAAAATAACAGTGGCGTTGGTAAGATGCACATAAGCGATTATTAATCTGCCACTTAGGGGGCCTCAATTGGTCCAAGGGCAGGTGGGCCATCCGACACTTACTGCACTGCTGAAAAGTTCCAGTGGAGGAGAGCAGGTGATGGGCACAGTGCCCCCAACTATCCCGCCTGGTTTCCTGCCCTCCTGCCACCTTGCAGTTCTGCAGGGGGAGGGGGGTGGGGGATGCGGTGAGGGGGTGACATAAAATTCCAGCCATAATTTCAATCCCACCAGGCCAACTGGTGGCAACTAAAATTCAGTTAATAAATAAACTTGGAATAAAAAGTTAGCATTGGTAATGGTGACCGGACAACTACTAGATTGTGGTCACAATCCATCTGGTTCATTTATGTCCTTTAGGGAAGGAAACCTGCCCTCCTTACCCAGTCTGGTCTACATGTGACTCCAGACCCACAGCAATGTGGCTGACTCTCAGCTGCCCTCTGATATGGCCTAGCAAGCCACTCAGTTTTAACAAAACTGCGACAACAAACATCGAGAGTGAAACTAGATGGACCACCTGTCATCGGCAGAATTAGCTGCTTGACTCCTGAAGGACATAGCTGCTAGACTTGGTCTGTGGCAGGTGTTGAGGGAACCAGCAAGGGGGTTAACCAAACAGATCTTGTCCTCACCAATCTACTTGTTGCAAATGTATCTGTCCGTGACAGTATTGGTAGGAGTGACCACCGTACAGTCCTTGTGGAGACAAAATCCCACCTTCACACTAAGGAGATCCTCCATTTTTTTGTCTAACACTGCCACCATGCTAAATAGATCAGTTCAAAACAGATCGAGCAGCTGAAAACTGGGTACCCATGAGGTGCTGTGGACCATCAGCAATAACAGAACTGTATATAACCACAATCTGGTGAGGTGAGAGTGACTGCCTTTGACATCAAGGCAACATTTGACCAAGTGTGGCATCAAGGAGCCCTAGCAAAACTGGAGTCAGTGGGAATCAAGGGGAAAATTCTCTGCTGGTTGGAGTCACCTAGCACAAAGGAAGATGGTTGTGGTTGTTGGAGGTCAATCACCTCAGTTCCACGACATCACTGCAGGAGTTCCTCGGGTAATGTCCTCCACCCAGCCATCTTCAGCTGCTTCATCAATGATCTTTCTTCCATCATAAGGTCAGAAGTGGGGATGTTCGCTGATGATTGCACAATGTTCAGCACCATTCGCAACTCCTCAGATACTGAAGCAGTCCATGTCCAAATGCAGCAAGACCTGGACAATATCCAGGCTTGGGCTGACAAGTGACAAGTAACATTCTCGCCACACAAGTGTCAGGCAATAACTATCTCCAACAAGAGAGAATCTAACCATTGCCCCTTGACATTCAATGGCATTACCATCACTGAATCTCCCCACTATCAACATCCTGGGGGTTACCATTGACCAGAAACTGAACTGGACTAGCCATATAAATACTGTGGCTACAAGAGCAGGTCAGATGGTGGGAATCCTATGGCGAGTAACTCACAAGGCACAAGTCAGGATGGAGTACTCTCCACTTGCCTGGATGAATGCAGCTCAAACGACACTCAAGAAGCTCAACACTATCCAGGACAAAGCAGCCCACTTGATTGGCACCCCACCTACAAACATTCACTCCCTCAAGCACCGATGCACAGTGGCAGCAGAGTGTACCGTCTACAAGATGCACTGCAGGAACTCACCAAGCCTCCTTGGACACTACCTCCCAAACCCACAACCACTACCATCTAGAAGGACAAGGGCAGCAGATACATGGGAACACCACCACCTGCAAGTTCCCCTCCAAGTCACTCACCATCCTGACTTGGAAATATATCGGCCGTTCCTTCAGTGTCGCTGGATCAGAATCCTGGAACTCCCTCCCTAACAGCACTGTGGGTGTACCTACACCACATGGACTGCAGTGGTTCAAGTAAGTAGCTCACCGCCACCTTCTCAAGGGCAATTGGGGATGGGCAATAAATGCTGGCCTAGCAAGCGAAGCCCACATCCCGTGAATGAATGAATTTTTAAAAATGTGCCGAATGGAGGATCCATCTGGGCCTCTTTCCGAGATCCCCAAAGAAGGCGGGCGTCAGCCAATTGAATTCACTCCTTGACAACATGACAGCTCGGAGCACTGAAGACTTGTGCTCCGGGACTAGCCGTGCCCTTAGCCAAGCCTGCTCGAGTACAGTTGCTTACTTTCCTCCTCAGTGACCCCCACCCCCCACCCCCCACCCCCCGACACTGACGTCTTTGACCAAGCCTCGGGTTACCCGCTCTAACGTGGCTCCGTGTCAGATTTTGTTTGGTAACTCTCTTGTGAAGCGGCTTGGGATGTCGTGGTACTTATAGGCGCTAGAGAAATGCAAGCTATTGTTCTTCCTTCGGCCGGCAGCCTCACACCTTGAGACATCGGGAGAGAGGGGGGTGTCGGCCCAGAGGCTCAGAGCTGAGTGAAAAACAGGATTTTTTTTTTGTTCTGCAGCTAGGCTGCCAAGCAGCGTCATTATATTTTTGTAAATTGGCTGGGCAACCTCACTTGAAATGTGAATTATAGTGCAAACATTTGGCGCCCATCAAAAAAAAAAGCGAGTGCAATGGCAGCTAGGCTTATTGTAGTCTGATCTGGTCCCTGAATAATTGTCTTAATTGGTGTTTTAGTCATGCTGTGCTGATGCATCATAACTGGGTTTAATTCAGTGTAGAAAATGTGGATTGTTGGCAATTGTATCCAAGTGCTGTTAAAAGAACTAAAACCCTGGAAGTGGTAAATGATCGTGCAATTTCTGCCCCCTATCACTGTCTGTGTGTCTATCTGTTTGTATCTAGGGTGTGCTTTTCTTCTTTATTCTTTCATGGTCTGCGGGGCTGTCACTGGCAAGGCCAGTGTTTGTTTCCCATCCCTAGTTTCCCTTGAACTGAGTGGCTTGTTAGGTCATCTCAAAGGGCAGTTAAGAGTCAACCACATTGCTGTGGGGTCTGGAGTCCCATGTAGGCCAGACCAGGTAAGGACGGCAGATTTCCTTCCCTAAAAGGACATTAGTGAACCAGATGGATTTTTACAACAAAAAATAATTGATCATGGTCACCCTTATTGAGACACTTTCAATTCCACATTGTTTTTAATTCATTGATTCCAAATTCTACCAGCTGCTATGGGGATTTGAACTCATGACCCAGGGGATCAGCCCAGGTCTCTGGGATAGTCCAGTGACATCTCCACTATGCCACCACCTACTCCTGTGGGTGCATGTGTATGTATTTAGTCAGGGGATGTGGGTGTCACTGGTTAGGCCAGCATCTATGTCCCATCCCCAATTGAGAAGGTGGTGGTGAGCTGCCTTCTTGAGCCGCTGCAGTCCATGTGGTGTAGGTACACCCACAGTGCTGTTAGGGAGGGAGTTCCGGGATTTTGACCCAGCGACATAGTTCCACGTCAGGATGGTGAGTGACTTGGAGGGGAACTTGCAGGTGGTGGTGCTCCCATGCGCCTGCTGTCTTTGTCCTTCTAGGTGTAGAGGCTACCAGTTTGGAAGGTGCTGTTGAAGGAGCCTTGGCGAGATCCTGCAGTGCATCTCGTAGATGGTACACACTGCTGCCACTGTGTGTCTGTGGTGGGGGTAGTGAATGCTTTTTTATTCTTTTGTCATGTCCAGCACAGGCATGAAGATATTACAAATTTAAAGCTATATTTCAAAGCAAGTGAACACAAAAGCTGTTAGGGGTGGGGGGCAGACAGGAAAGTGGAGTTGAGAGCACAACCAGATCAGCCATGATCTTATTGAATGGCAGGGCTTGAAGGGCTGAATGGCCTACTCCTGCTCCTAAGCCCTATATTCCTATATTCATAAGATGGCTGCAGCATACCATGTGACTTGTGGCATTTGAACTGTGGACAGTAGAGTTTGTGGCCAACACCTGATTAAATATGAACTCACAACCACTTGTGAAATTCACACATCTCATTAAAGGTGGACCAAAACCTACAGACAATACGGTTTATAGACAACTCATCTCCATGTTTCACCAGGAACATTGAAACTCAATGGCTGTTAGATGAATATGAAATAGATCCCATTGGCCTTTCATTGTATTGTGATGGCCCCTCATCCGAACATAAAAGCCTTGGCAGTTTCAAGCTCTCAAAGTGTGAAAAGTCACAACACAGGATGTTTATTGGCCTAACATACCACCTTATTTGGAAAAGGACTTTGGATTTGTAACAGGTCACATGAGTGACACAGCCATGTTTGTTGCCTGTATTTAAAACAGCAAGAATCAGCTCTGCAGAGACAGAGTGATCAGCGGAAAGCCATCGAACCTGTTGCCGTTAACTAAGCAGCCAAGGTAATACACAGCAATACCTTGAAAGTGGGAGAAGGACTCTCTCCAACCTGTTCAGACTTCAAGCTCACCGGAGAACAAACCTTCTGGCAATTCAACTACAAGAAACCTCACAGTTTACTGAGAATCCTCTGCTTTTCAAGGCCTCCACTCAAGCCAAAGTATCAAATCATCTAAGAAACTACAGCCCTGCTACGAAAGAGACTGGAATAATCCTAAGTTGTAACTATTATTTTTTCTTCATTTGTGTTTCATTTTTGTGTGAGTGATAGTGTGTGTGAGGCATTGCATTTTTAAACCTCTGGCGCAAGCGTGGGATAATAAATAGCCTTCCTTATTTTTAAATTCACAAAAAGCTTGCTGCTGGAATTATTTAAATTGGGACAATCAGTCTGAGGGCAAAAAATGCGTATATCTCACAGACCAACACTTCGATTATGAACAATAAGCAAACACAAATTCTGTCCGTGACACTTTTATGTGATGGGAACACCACTGGCAAGGCCACCATTTTTTACCCATCCCTAATTGCCCTTTGCAAAGGTGGTGGCAAGCCATTCTCTTGACCCATTGCAATCCATGTAGGATGTGTCTGCTGCCTAGATCAACACTGGGCAGTCCATCTCGATTTGTTCCTTCTTGATTTTCTGGTTGTGGTTTGATACAATTGAATGGTTTCCTAGGTCATTTAAGAGTCAATTACATTTCTGTGGGTCTGGAATCATACGTGGGCTAGGCCAGGTAAGTGATTTTCTTCCCTAAAGGGCATTACTGAACCAAATGGGGTTTTTTTTTAACAACAGTCTGATAGTTGGTGGTCATGATTACTGAGACTAGCCTTTAATTGCAGATTTATTTATTACATTTAAATTCTACCAGCTGCCACATTGGGATTTGAACTCATGTCTCCAGAGCATTAGCATGGACCACTTGATTACTAGCCCAGTGACATTACCACTGTGCCACCATTTCTATCAATAGCAGCGAATGGAGTGCTAATCAGGAGCTGCTTTGCCCTTGGTGGTGTTGAGCTGCTTTTGGAGTTGCACTCATCCAGGTAAAGTGCAGAGCGCTGCATCCGGTCCTAACTTGTGCCTGCCAGACAGGCTTTGGGGAGTCAGTTACTTGTTACAGAATTCCCAGCCTCTGACCTGGGCTTGTAGTCACAGTATTTATATAGCTGGTTCAGTTAGATTTCTGGTTAATTGTGACCACCCAGGATGCTGATGGTGGGGGATTCAGTGATGGTAATGCCGCTGAATGTCAAGGGGTGATGGTTAGATTTTCTCTTGTTGGAGATGGTCATTGTCTGGCACTTATGTGGCGCAAATGTTTACATCATGTATGTCAATTGGTTCGGTGGTAGTGTTGGACTGGGTGGTGGAAGGGCTGCTGTAGGATAATTGTAGTGCAACAGGAATATTACCCAGGTTCTCATGGAGAATTGTGAGGCTCAGCTGACAAATAAGACTGAATTGCACTGTTGAAGAAGATCCCAAATTTCACATTTTATCTTACAAATCGCTGCTAGTTCACTGAGCAAAGGAGGAATCTGGAGCCAGTCTTTCCTTAACATAGGTTTATTCACAAAACCCAGAGAGCACAGGCACAGACTCCCTTTTCCTCCCCACAGGTGCAAACTGGTTCTTATATATGCTTAAGAATAATGCCCTAAACTTTCCCCAATTAGTAACAGCTACTCTCACTTACAATTAGAGCATGCACGTCATTGTGACAGGATGAGAACATTAACAGGGAGAACACCTTGCTTTATTCCTTCAAACACTCAAGCATATAATCCAGGCTGACATTCCCAGTGCAGTACTGAGGGAGCACTGCACTGTCAGAGGTGCCATCTTCTGTAGCACCTCTAATGATCTCAGGGAAGTCCCAAATCATTGACAGCCAACAGAGTATTTTCAAAGTGTAGTCGCTGCTGTAATTTACAGAACCCAGCAGCCAGTTTTCACAATTTGATACCAGTGGATCTGTATTTTAGCAGGGGATTTTCAATAGGAAACAATTAAGGAGAAATAAAGAGAAGTATTTTTGGATTGGACTGAATATTTTTAAGGCAGAGGTTGCCAGATTTTTGTTAGGCAGTGGGATCAAAGGTTATCAGAGGTGGATGGGAATGTGGAATTCGAAACACAAACAGATCAGCCATGATCTTACTGAATGGTGGAGCAGGCTCGAGGGGCCGAATGGCCCAATTCTGCTGCTATGTCGTAATGGGTATAAAGTGGAGTGGTTATCTGCCCAGCATCAGAGATCCCTTTCTCAATGAGGGATATACAACAGGGAGTAACGCTCTGGTTTAATTCTCTGGCTGTCTCGCTGCTCCTAGATGAAGCCGTTGCCTCTGGGCCCCGAGTGTACAGTTCGACCAATGTCCCGACAATAACACAAAGTTAAACAGTAGCCCAAAAAAAAACATCAGCTGATTCATAATTGATTAGTCAATCGTTGGAAAGCAGCCTACGCCAGTCAGCCCCTGAGATGCACAATTGGACTTTAGTCTGTGTTCTGGTCACAAGGCCGTTGCTGATCATTAACAGAGTCTAAGATAATGAGGGGATTGAATGCGATCGAGCCACAGTTTTGCTACATTTCTGAAGGGCTTGTGTTGTCCTGTCAGGCATTTTGTAACAGCCTGTTGCCAATGGCAATGATGTCCCTTTGAAATTACCCATCGCCCTCTCTCTCTCTCTCTCTCTCTCTGTAGTGCAGGAAATCTCACAGACATGAACGGGAATAAACACGTTCACAAGAACTTGGATTCAAGGATCACCCCCCCCCCACCCCAAATCCTGAGCGTTGTAGTTTTAATTCATTCTCGGGGCAGTGGTGAGCCTCCTTCTCCTGGTGAAATCACTCCCACCTGGGGCTGCTCGGTCAAGAATACTAGCACTTTGACCCACTGGCCGGCCGTGAAGGAACGTTTGCATTTAAAGGCTTGACCCAAATGAACTTGCATTTATATAGTGCCTTTCACGTCCTCAGGCTCTTCTAAAGTGCACCACAAGGCTTGAATTACTTTTGAAGTGCGGTTTGCTGGGGCCGCGTAAACAAGAAACGGCAGCTAAGACATGCACAGCAAGATCCCACAAGCACCAATGAAGACAAACTACCAAAATGGGGCTGGGTGGGTGGAGGGGTGGGGGGGTGGGCAGCGGTGGAGGTTGGTGGCAGAGGCTGCGAAACAGCTGGTGATGGATCAGTCATGAGTTGGAGACCCAGCTCGACTGAAGTGATGAGAGAGTGACATTGAGTGAGGTGTCATTCTGAGTCACTAAACCTCCTTTTACTAAAGATTCCGGATCGACACAACTCAAATGCCGTCGGAAGCCCACTCGCGTGCTCCTTGCGAACAAAATGGCTGCTTTCAGCTGGTCAAAGGTCAAAGGGTAAGACTTATGCCGGAATTTTCAGACCCTGTTGGGCGTCGGGCATCATGGCAGACGGCGGGGGAGACAATATGACGAGAAGGCCAAAAATTGGTTTCTTGCTGGCGTGAAACCAGTTTGCGATCGTCCGTTCCACCCATCAACGGTGGGGCCGTGTTTCCCAATACTGCACACCGCGAATCTAATTTCAATACGTTAGCATCTCATTATAAGCCCAGCTCACCGGAACCATCTGCCCACGCTCGGTCATCCGGGCACATTGGCTAGATTGCGCACTGACGTGTTTCACAGCTGTACTTAAGCAACGTGTGCCTGGTGAGCTGCACTTAGCTCGGGACTTTGAGGTTTGTTTGCCTGCCTTGCTTTGGGCAGCACTCGCAGTCATCAGCGCCAGGCTTCACAGAGAGCACCACATCACTGTTAGGGAGACTCACAGGCAGATCTCTATCTACAAGACCAGCTACCTGCCTCTGGAACGGCTGCAGGGCTCAGGCTTGCCTGGGGAAGGGGGAGAAGTGGCCTCAGGCAAGGGAAGAGGCTGCAGGGCGAGGGCTGTATTGGGGGAAGGAGGGTATCCCAGGGTATGCGTGGGGGCACATGTTGATTTGTGCAAGTGGCCTCAAGGTCACTGGTGAGGGCTGAGGAGGCAGTCTCCAGGTGAGATGAGACCAGATGGAGATGTGAGGGTGTGTGTGAGAGAGTGAGTGGTGATGTCCCTTGAGCTGGTAGTGAGTGAGATGCCAGTGAATGTGTGATGGGCTTGTGAGTGTGTGAGCTGAGAGTGATGAGATGGTTGCCTTATCCTGGCAGCATGAATATCATTCATTTGTTTTCTGCACTGGGTAGCCGACCTCTTGAGGTGGCAGATGATGCAGAGTTGGCACTGACCATCTCTGCCACCGCCTCCCAAGCTGGCGTGGTGAGACTGATGGGCCTCCTGGGGCCAGAGCAGGTGGGATAGAGGACATCGTGACAGGTCCTCATGGTGTCCAGTAGGCGTCCCAGGGATGTGTCACTGAATCGGGAGGGGGCTGCCACTCTTCTTGGCTTTTGAGGCCATGTCTTCCCCGGAGCAGTCCTGGGCTGGGCTGCAAACATTGAGAAGTGTGTTTTCCGGCTGTTGTTTAACTGTGGCGCCCAGTATGAGGAAGCGGTGAGGTAATGGCGTGGCGAGCAAATCGGAGGCTGCCCGACAGCGAGAAGGTGTGTTTCCTGTGGCTGCATAAGTAATGAGTTGGGAATGGGGCAATATGGCGCGAAAACCCACCATTGCGGGCCAGTGGGTAAAAAGACGTTTTCTCTGCTGCTCCCGCACTTTGTGCAAACCGGGAATGATTCCGCCCTTAGATTTATAAGTGTTTCAAAACACTTCACAGCCAATAATGACTCACTTGTTGAAGTGTAGCCACTGCTGTTATGTAGGAAACACAGCTGCTCATCTGCGCAGAGCAAGCTCCCACTGACAGCAACGTCATGATCTGTTTCAGCGATGTCAATTTGTGGGGTAAATATTGGCCAGCACACCGAGGACAACTCTTCAGTTCTTCTTCAAGAGCTCCTCTTCAAAAATAGCGCCATGGAATTTTTTTTACACCCAAATCAAAATAAGGGGTCAGGCAGAGCCTCAAGCTAGCATCTGATTTGAAAGGCAGCACCTCTGGCAATGCGGAACTCCCTGGGAGGGTCAGCTTAGAGGGTCAACTCTCTGCATTCGGTCTTGAACCCACTGGGTGACTGTTCTGCCCACTGAATCACAGGTGACAACTGGGTGTTATTCAGAAGGACCGGAGAAAGCAAATTATTTCCAGTATTAACAGGCTTCGACTTTGCTCTCATCTGATAAGTTTTGGGAGCCAGATTTATTTGGATCAGCTTTCCCCTTTAACCACAAAGGAGGCCCCTCCAATAATGAAATAATTACCAATTTGTTTTTGTAAATCCAATCACGGTGCAGAATCAAGTTTCCAGGTGTTTTGAGAGTAGCAATGGATTGATTTGCATAGATTTTCAGCCACCTTTAGTCATCACGTTGGTGACGCTTTGCTTCTTGATGCTGAGAAATTTCTGTTCTAAAGAAAAAAAGAACTTAGATTCCTAACACACCTTTCGTGATCTCAGGATGCCCAACAACACTCCAAAACCAACTGAGTGTGTAGTGAAGTGAAGACCAAAGTTTCACTCTCACCCACCACGTGAGGAGACTAAACCTGGAGTCAGCATTCTAACAGAGGACTAGCTTTTCAGAGGAGCCTACTTGAACCTTTGTGTGATGAAGGCCTGAGCTGTCATGGATTGTAGATGCCCCACTGCTCGCCAATTGCCTGGTTGAGAGCAGCTCCAACAACACTCAAGAAGCTCAACCCAGCCGCTCGCTTGATTGGCACCTCTTCTGCCCCAATAAACATTCACTCCCTCCATCACCAGCGCACATTTGGCAGCAGTGTGTGCCATACACAAGGTGGACTGCAGCAACTCTCCAAGTCTCCTTCGGTAGCACCTTCCAAACCCACGAGTTCTACCACCTAGAAGGAAAGGGGCAGTAGATGCAAGGGAAACCCACCACCTGGAAGTTCCCCTCCAAGTCACTCACCATCCTGACTTGGAAATATATCGCCGTTCCTTTACTGTTATTGCATAAAAATCCTGGAACTCCCTCCCTAACAGCACTGTGGGTGTGCCTACACCACATGGACTGCAGCGGTTCAAGAAGGCAGCTCATCACCACCTTCTCAAGGGCAACTAGGGATGGGCAATAAATGCTGGGCCCAGCCAGCAATGTCTACTTGCTATGAAAATCTGTAGATTGCAGGGCAAGGTGGAGCCCCCAGGAGTAGTGTGGAGACAGTGAGAGTCGGCAGGCTATTTAACCACGGGGTGCTTCACTGCCATGCTACAAACCTGTCCTTAGCCAGGCCTGGGTAGGGGAGGGTTTGGTGCAGTGGGGACACTAGATAAGTATTTTTCCCCATGTCAGGGGTGCCTATCCACATCCAACTTGACAATTTTTCAATTGATTCTTGGGATGCAGGCTGTGCAGGCAAGGCCATCATTTATTATTCATTCCTTAGGGACCAAATTGTGTTTATTTATGAATCAACAAGTTGCTTGGCCACTTTCAAGGGTTGTTGAAAATCAGCCATGTCAGTGCAGGGCTGAAGTCACAGGAAGGCTCGGACCCAGTAAGAACTGCAGGATTCCTTCCTTCACGGGCATTAATAGAACCATTGGTATTTTTTAGACAACCCGACTACTTCAATGGCCAGGTTTACTGACACCAGCTTTTCGTTTCCACTGAATTTGACTTCTCAAACTGAGAGTTGAACCCTAAATCTCTGGGTTGTCATAAGTAACTTCAACACTACCCTACCAGCAGTCACTTGGTGGTACAGGACTTTGATTCTTGCTAGAAAGAGAAACATGTTGCTGAAGCTTTTCGCCTTACACTCATCAGGACAAATGCAAGAATGCCAAATTTCAGACAATCACACAACGATTTATACTACAGGAGAAAAGGGTGATGATTGGTCGGCAAGTCGACTCTGATTGGCTGAGGTGTTGCCATGGGGAAGCAACGGGAAACCATAGGCCTGGATTTTTCAGATGGCGGGGTCTCACTTCCCGGCGTCCAAGGAGTCGGCAAGGAACACATCCCCGCCAACTCCGAGTGCCCAGCAGCCATTCCACGCTCGAATGTAGGTGGGACTTCCGCCCCTCACTCGGGAGGAAGCTCCACCTTAGAGAGTTGCGGGCCAATCTGATTGGCCTGCAGATTTCTAGTCCCTGCAGCGATAGCACTGCAGTGTAGAGAAGAGGAACTTCAGGAGAGTGTTCGAGACTAAGTCTGGGAGTGGAGGCCCAGGTAAGTTCAAAGCGCCCCAGGGCAGGGAGGGTAGGGAAGGCCTGGGGGGGGTGCATGAAGGGGGCAATCATGGTCTTGGGGGACAGGCCGGTGGGGGCAGGGGAGGGAGGTCTGGAGGCTGCCGGACCTTAAGGGGGAGAGCCCGGCTTCAGAAGGGGGCTTATGATGGAGGTGGTCCACCCCCACCTTTCCACCCAAAATCTAACCCTGTTCTTTATCGGGTTTATCCCACACCAGCTCAATCCTCCTGCCAGCCTAAAAAATGAGGCTGGGCAGGAAATGGCTCTTAAGTGGCCTTTAATTGGTCACTTAAGGGCCTCAAGTGGGGCAAGGGCAGATTTCCCATCTGAGGCCTTGTCCATCCCAGCGTAAAATTGTTGTGAGGTTGGGGTGGGCGGGAACCCAGAGGGAATCTTGTCCCTGCAATTTCATGCTCACCCCCGCCTGAAAACCCACCGGCGGGGGGAGTGTAAAATTCTGGTATAGGCTCCCCCAGAATTAAAAAAAGGCACAAGGCTTGAACATATTCCTTTTGTTTTCGGATAATGGGCCCCCTGTGTATGAATGTATGTTGCTTCTAGCAAGCATAAATGAGCCAAGTTACAAGCTTGGCGGATGATCTTAAATTGGTGGTTAGTGCAGCTGTGAGCACACTCAGGATTGTTCAGCAAGTGCTGTCCAATCGTGGAATCACATCGCACAGTAGACATTTTGTTTTGCGTTTTGCAAGACTAGGCTGGGTGAGTATGTTCTGTACTCTGCCTATTACGAACAAGCTAAGGAATATGCTGTTTAATTCGATCAGCCAATCACTGGGAAGCATGGCCTACATACCTGGCATCACACCAACACTCAAATTCATACACAATGTTGATCAGTTGTGTGATAGGCAGACTTGCTAATCAATCAGCACCCTTTTTTTTCCTGTAGTACAAATTGTTGTGATTGTTTGAAATTTGGTATTCTTGGAATTTGTCCGGCTGAGTGTAAGATGAAAAGCTTCAGCAACATATCTCTCTTTTCAGCAATACTACCCTACCGTAACCTGACTGAGAGGAGTTAACTCAGCACTGATCGATACTGCAACTGCCAGGTCAGCATGACTCACTGCTACTCTGCGTGGTGCATCTGTTGGCTGAGCTACCGGGGAAGCCTTCATGGTTTCTCTCAAGTGGCGCTAAGCAGAGCAGGCCCAAGGTGTGAAATGGTCTGATCTGATCCAATTGGAGTTAACGATTAGGTTCAGTGCTCATTGGCTAATAATAGCTTGAGAAACCATTGCAATGAGCATCAGTCAGCCATCAATAGCTCTGAAGGTTCATGTGGGGCAGTGAGGCGGCTCTTTAACTGGGGGAGCATGTTCTGAATACAATCCTATCGAGCCTGAGAGAGGGAGAGAGAGAGAGAGAGAGAGGGGAGGAAAAGTGCAAGCAGACAGTTTAACATGCTAAAGTTGCTAAATGATGTGAAATTATAATTTTAAATGAGGCTGCAGCACACAGAGAGAGAGAAAAAAATCTATTCTTGGTCAGTTAAATGGAAAATTACATGCATGTGCAAGGCTGAGTTCAGTAACAATGCTGTGTTGTTGCCAGCTCTCTGTGCTGTTTAATTTAACATTGCTGGATGCTGCTATTTCTGGTTTAATAGACTTAGGCAGTGACAATAAGCAATTTGTTTCTTGCTTTTGTCTTGACACATGCAATGACGCCAGTGAATAATTCCTTCAGGGCTCCTGTCTTGTGGAGTCGAAAGGCACCTAAAACTCAAACCAGTAAATGAGGATGCTGCTGTCTGTGATTAGGCTCTTGCCTCATCGACTCCAGAATCACATTTATTGGCCCTTTACTGACCTACATTGGGCTGTTGTCTACCAAAGCCTTGATTTTTAAAATTCTTGACCCCGTGCTCAAATACCTCCACAGCCTCACCCATTCCTATCTCTGTAACCTCCTCGCTACCACCCCACAACAGCTTACTGCTTTCATACAGCACCCTCAATGTAATGAAACATCCCAAGGTGCTTCACAGGAGTTTTATAAAGCAAAATTAGGCACCGAGCCACATAAGGATATATTAGGGCAGATGACCAAAAGTTTGGTTGAAGAAGTAGGTTTTACAGAATCACAGAATCGCACCGTGCAGAAGAGGCCCTTCGGCCCATCGAGTCTGCACCGACACCTGAGAAACACCTGACCTACCTACCTAATCCCATTTACCAGCGCTTGGCCCATAGCCTTGAATGTTATGATGTGCCAAGTGCTCAGAGGGTCTTAAAGGAAGAAAGTGAGATAGAGAGGTGGAGAGGTTTGGAGAGGGGATTCCTGAGTTTGGGGCCCAGGCAGTTGAAGGCACGGCCACCATTGGTGGAGCGATCAAAATCGGGGATGCTCAAGAGGCCAGAATTAAAGGAGCGCAGAGTTCCCGGAGGGTCGTAGGGCTGGAACAGATTACAGAAATAGGAAGGTGTGAGCCCATGGAGGGATTTGAAAACAAGGATGTAAATTTTAAAATCAAGCCGTTACTTGACCAGGAGCCAATGTAGGTCGGCGAGCGTAATGGGCGATGGGGGAATAGGACTTGGTCAGAGTTAAGACATGGGGCAGCAGTGTTTTGGATGATCTCAAGTTTACAGAGGGTTGAGTGTGGGGGACCCGCCAGGAGTGTGTTGGAATGGTCAAGTCTAGAGATAACAAAGGTAGCCATCCGAGATCTCTGAGCTCCTCAAATTCTGGTCACTTTCACATCCACCGGTTCCTTTACTCCGTCACTGATGGCCCTGTCGCCTGTTTCCTAGGCCGGAAGGCTCCAGAATTCCTCTCTGCCTTGCTTTACTCCTTTAACAGGTTCCTTAAAACCTACCCCTTTGACCAAGCTATTGGCTGCCTATTCTAAGATCTCCTATAAGTTTGCTTATACTCTTGCTTCGAGATATTTTACAGCTCAGGGCGCTGTATAAAAGGGGAGCTTGCTCATGACACAAAACAACCAGTTGGTGGAAAGGAGAGCCCAGTGGAAGGATAAAACATCAGTTGATCTCGTGCCAACGCGATTGATCTGCGCTAGTTGCAGAAAGGCCTGTCACTTGCAAGTCAGCCTCTATAGCCACAACAGTCGATGTTTAATACAGGAATCCCGGATGGCATCAACAACACTCAGGAAGCTCGACACCATCCAGGACAAAGCAGCCCGCTTGATCGGCGCCCCATCCACAAACATTCACTTCATCCACCACCAACGCACAGTGGCAGAAGTGTGTGTACCACCTACAAGATGCACTACAGCAACTCACCAAGGCTCCTTCAACAGCACCTTCCAAACGCACGAGCACTACCATCTAGAAGGACAATGGCAGCGGACACATGGGAACACCACCGCCTGGAAGTTCCGCTCCAAGCCACTCACCATCCTGACTTGGAAATATATCGGCCGTTCCTTCACTGTCGCTGGGTCAAAATCCTGGAATGCCCTCTCTCACAGCACAGTACCTACACCACATGGACTGCAGCAGTTCAAGAAGGCAGCTCACCGCCACCTTCTCAAGGGCAATTACGGATGGGCAATAAATACTGGCCTAGCCAGCGATGCCCACATCCCATGAATGAGTTAAAAAAAAGTGACATTCACCCTGGCTGCATCTTCTCCCAAGACAGCCAGATGTGTCACTATAAACGAAAGTTGTTCTTGTTTTAAGACTTAGTTTGTAGCACTCAGCAGCCTGAAGGTGTTGAGCACAATATTTGGACTGTATTGTGACATTGTCAGAAGTGCCGCCCTTCGGATGAGATGTTTAATTGCGAGGCCCCGTGTGTTGGTTCTTGTACTTCAAATGGGTTTTGGGGATCCCATTGCATGAGGTGTAGACAAGCAGGAGGTTGCCCTTGCGTCTTGAATCAATGTGTTTTCACCTATTGATAGAAACAAAAAAAAACGAAACAGATTCAGCTGGCTGTTTATTTCATGGTTTTCTGTGGGACCTTGCTGTGCACACAAACGGGCTGCCACATTTTCCTGCCTGAGAGCTGTAACTCCAATTAGAAATAGCTCATTATATTTGAGATCCTTGAGAGACACTTTAATCAAGGGTTGGTCCTTCACGAGGCATCTTTTGTTTTAATGAGAATGTGGAACCTATTACCACAGAGTGGTTGAAGTGAGCAGAATAGATGTTTTGATAGGATGTCATGAAAATATAATTTTCATAATGTTATTGGGATTTATTGTAAAGTAGGGATAGTGGGGCCTGGATGGTGTGTGTGTGTTTTTGTGTGTGTGTGTGACTTAATTGAATTAAACACAGCTGGT
Organism: Cetorhinus maximus; assembly: GCF_964194155.1. Classification (NCBI taxonomy): domain Eukaryota; kingdom Metazoa; phylum Chordata; class Chondrichthyes; order Lamniformes; family Cetorhinidae; genus Cetorhinus; species Cetorhinus maximus. The sequence goes on along the minus strand of NW_027596548.1, from coordinate 143,118 downwards.
CCGAAGGCTTTGTTGTATCAGAAGAGAAGCTAGGTTTGAAATGCTAAATGACTAAACATGGCTTAAGTTTTAGAATGTGGGGTGTAAGGGAAAATTTGCATTTTTAGATAAACCAGAGTAGTTTGAATTTCAAAAGAGAGGGTGAAATGTTACACTTAGCCAGAAGAAGCCAGACAGTGTGTTTATTTTTCCCAAATCTTACTGATAAAATTGGTACTATGAAAGATTTTTATTATTAGAAAGGTAAAGTTGCAAAGACATATTGGGACAATGGAATTTGCATTAAAAGGGGAAAATATATATAAAGGAGAGAAGGCTATGTGTAAGAGGAAGGCATTCTAAGATCTAACAAGTGTGAAAAGCCTCTGGCCTCTATACCAAGCTGCTGCCTATAGGAACCGAAGCTAAGAGAATTCACTGTGAATATCCCTGTCCATGGTATTGTGTGCTTTACCTGGGTCTGTTAAAATCTATTTTGTTTATACTGTCGCCTTAACAGAGGTGTAACTGGGAGTCAGATTAATCAGGGAAGCTAAGGAGTTATCATAGTAGTAATTTGTAGACCTATGTATGTGTTTAAAATTATTTATTTTATTAATAAATATTTAATTTAGTTTTGTAAAAAACCTCTAAGACTCGGTGAACTTATTACCACTGAATTCAAGTCATGCATCTCAACATAAAAATAGAATTTGCAAAACAGTTGTGGCAGTTGTTTCAAGTTTCCCTCTGGGATTTGAGCAGCTCAGCATTTACCATCTGCTGTGCCATAACATAGGAGGCTAGATAAACACACGATGAAGGGAATAGAGGGTTATAGTCATAGGGTTAGATGAGGAAAGGTGAGGGGAAGCTTGAGTGGAGCATAAATGGAGGTTTGATTGGTTGGGCTGGCTGGTCTATTTTTGTGCAGTATATCCTATGTAATTCGATGTAAATAATAGTTCCAGATCTAAATTATGAGGGGGAAAAGTGTCCTGGCCAATATTTATCCCTCAGTCAACATCACTAAAACATGTTTTCTGATCATTATCACATTTCTGTTTGTGGGGTCTTGCTGTGTGTGAATTGACTGTTGTAGTTCCTACAATACGACAGCCATTTCATCGAATTCGAATCACTTAGAGACATCCTGAGATTTACATAGACGCAAGCCTTTTATCCTTTCATTCTTTCTTTCTCTTTTTCTCTCCCTTTTTCTTTTTCCCTTTCTCACTCTCTTTCTGTCCTTCTCCCTCTATCTTCTTTTCCTGTCTCTCTTTCTCCTTTTTCCATTTTTCTTTCTTCCCCCTCTCCTTTTCTCTCTTTATTGATGTCTCTTTCTTTTCTTCACCCGTGTGTAAGTGGCTCTCACAGACAGACTGTTTATTCTGTGGAACGTCTCGCAGTGTAGTGGCCACATCAATGCTTTAAGCAAAATGGCAGCTTGCGGCACCTAGTGTCTTAAGCAGTGGGCATTTATGTCCTGGTATGGGTGGTGCAATGAAAAGCTATCTGCTGAGGCAGATCCCTCAACACTGCTTTGGGTTCCCGTCCACCATCTACAAGGCACAAGTCAGGAGTGTGATGGAATACTCCCCATTTGCCAGGATGAGTGCAGCTCCCACTGCACTCAAAAAGCTCGACACCATCCAGGACAAAGCAGCCTGCTTGATCGGTATCCTATCCACAAACATTCACTCCCTCCACCGTCATGCATAGTAGTAGCAGCAGTGTGTACCATCCACAAGCTGCACTGCAGCAACTTATAAAGGCCTCTTTAACAACACCTTCCAAACCTGCGATCACTGCCGCCTAGAAGGACAAGGGCAGCAGATGCATGGGAAAACCACCACCTGCAAATTCCCCTCCAATTCACAGTCCATCCTGATCTGGAACTATATGGTTGTTTCTTCACTGTCACTGGGTCAAAATCCTGGAACTCCCTCCTTAACAGCATTGTGGGTGTACCTACACCACATGGACTGCAGCGGCTCAAGAAGGCAGCTCACCATCACCTTTTGAAGGGCATCTAGGGATGGGCAATAAATGCTGGCCCAGCCAGTGACACCCACATCCCAAGAACGAATATAAAACATTCAAGAGGAGGATTGGGTGTGATGGGGAGAGTTTGAGTGCCTACGGAAGTGTCTGCTTGATGGCCTGAATGGCCTCCCTCAAATCCTCCTTGTCTTTCTGACCTTTGTCATCTAGTTTTTATGGTCATTGGAGGAAATAAAATAGCTGCCTACTACCACAGCCCATTAATCGCCGAGCTTCGTTGCTCAATCAAGATAAACGCCTGACTTAAAGTTTCTTCATGCACATGAATCTCAGGCAAACTGAATCTCTGAGGACTGATTCACAGCGTCACAGAATCTTTACAGCGCAGAAGGAGGCCATTCGGCCCATCGAGTCCACACTGGCTCTCTGAAAGAGCATACCACCTAGTCCACTCCCCTGCCTTCTCCCCGTAACCTTGCACATTCTCTCTTTTCAGGGAGCAATCCGATTCCCTCTTGAATACCTCGATCGAACCTGCCTCCACCACCCTCTCAGGAAGTTTGTTCTAGACTCCAACCACCCTCTGGGTGAAAAAACCTTTTCCTCACAGGCTCAATACTGTGAGAGGTTGAAAGTGGGAATGGGCGCACTGGATATGATATTGTTTTTACCCATGATCCTTTAACCCCATCCCCCCCTGTCACTAGAAGCAATCCCCTTACTTAAAGACAAATATAAAAAGGGGCAAATATAATAACAAGATAATCCATGATAGTTTCCTTCCCCTCTGCTTGATGCCTTAACCAACACAATCAGCTCCAGCCTAGTGACAACACAGTGAATGGATCTCTTTAACTGGTCTGTGGTGTATCCAGTTACAGGGGGGGGGGGTGGGGGGAGGGGAAGAGGCTGTGATGTTGACACAGTTTCATCCAAACTGTGAAAAGATTTTGGCTTGTGATGCTCAGCAGCAGATCACGTGACATGATCTCCACGTGAACCCTTGCTGAAAACACAGCTGAGAGGTTAACCCTCTCTGTGCACAAACTTGTGCTCTGCTTAACCTTTACAGAACAGTTGCTCCTTCTGTCTCCAGATTCCATTCATATAAACTGTCAGCTCCCACTGATTGCGAGAATGCAGGGAAAACGTGAACCCATCCCAGGACAGGATGGTTAGGACATGTTTAAAACAGTCCACCTGAAATAGGGCCTCATCCTAAAGACGGCACTGACAGTGCAGCACGCCCTCAGCACTGGCCTGGAATGTGCTCAAACCTCTGGGGAGAGACTTGACTTTTACAACCTCAGATTCAGAGGCAAGAATGTTACCTACCGAGTCACAACTGCCCCTTAGACAGGTGCCTGGATGGCACAGTTAGACGCGTGTAGCAGGAGACGAAGAGAAAGCTGGGTAGAGACAGAGGAAGATATGGAATGAAAGAATAGATTGATAGATGAATGACTGATAAACGGATGATAGATAGATAGATAGATGGACAGAGAGACAGGTATTACCAGAGAAAAGCTTGACAGTGGATAGGTCTCTGTTTCATGAGTATGGATTGTCCGTGATCTTATTGAATGGCAGAGCAAGCTCAAAGGGCTGAATGGCCTCCTCCTACTCCTATGCTGAATGAGTCACCATTGCTATAGTGAGATGTGATGGGGTGCAGGGCTGGGGTTCATTTTAACTGTGATGATTCAGAAAGGCCGCTGAGCTGTTACCAAACCAGCGAGTTATTGATTTGGATGGTAGTGTTTGTGGCATTGAACATGAAGTGTGGGTGCTGGGACAGGCCAGAGACCCTGCCCCCTCAACCTCACCAATTCAATCTGTGGAGATCAATTTTGGAGAACTGGTTTTGACAAGTAGCCAATCTCTGCCTTTAATAGTTTAATCTTCTAGCGTTTGTATCACCTTCTCTTAAATGTTGTGATTGACTCAGTTCCAATAGTCTCTTGCAGTAATGGATTCCATACACCAATAATCCTTTGAAAAAAAAAATCAACCAACCTTCCACTTTCTGCCTTCAATACCAATTCCCTTAAACCTGTGTCCTCTTGTTATCGGTTCACCGACTAGTGGAAACGTTCTTTCGCTAATAACCCTTTTAAAATATTTTGGGTTTCATCAAATCTGGTGAACTAAGACTTACATGATTTGATAACATTTTATTTATAACAACATCCTCTTGTTTACATGTATCATTCTAGTCAGTGGAGTTCGGTGAAATGTGCTCTGGCCAATATTTATCCTGCAATCATCAGCACCAGAACAGGTTATCTGGACATTATCACATAGCGGTTTGTGGGAGCTTGCTGTGCATAAATTGGCTGCCACTTTCCCAACATTACAACAGTGACTTCCCTTCAAACAGTAATGGGGTAGACAGATTTTTGGTCTCTCAGGGAATTGAGGGACATGAAGAGCGGGCGGGAAAGTGGAGTTGAAGCCCAAGGTCAGCCATGATCGTATTGAATGGCGGAGCAGGCTCAACAGGCCATATCTTCTCCCGCTCCTACTTCCTGTGTTCTTGTGTCCTTCATTGGCAGTAAAGCACCTTGGGAAATCCTGAGGTCAGCAAGGCGCTACACAAATGCAATCTCTTTCTTTGCCCCATGAGTGGATAAACCCAATTGGAATGCCAGGATCAGCATTGGGAACTTGAGGCAGATGCTGAACAATCAGAATGTGGATTGATCTGTGTCCCCTATAACTGCACGCTACCCAACTTCGGCCAAATGTTGGACACTCCTGACACCGAACGGAATTCCTTCAGAGCTGTTCCCATTCCACTGCCGGCAGCATGGTGGAAACTTCCGGCACAAATACAGCGCTGGAGCGGGGAGCAGCCCGAGAGGAAGTTGCTAACTGTAGTCAAAAGGGCATTGTTTTCGTGTTTGAATTAACCTGATCACTTAGGCTGGGTTGCCAACCCTCCAGGATTGGCCTGGAGTCTCCAGGAATCGGGGATCAGTCTCCAGGACACTGCCGTGTGCAACCCTGGAGAAAAAAATCATCGGGGCATTAAACAAGATTGTTTCTGTTTGTCATTTTCTTTGAACTTTTCTTTTGCCAGATATAAAAACATTGAAAATGGGGGGAAAAAAAATCTGTTTGGCTGACAGTCATGCAACATTCAATTGGGTAATGTCTCCTTTTGCTTTCCAAGTGGTGTAGGAATGCCATGTGTCTCAAGGATGGATGTGTTGGCTGACTAATGGCTGGAGTATGGGGGCCAGTCATGTGATGAAATCTCCAGAAATACACCTAATCACAGTTGGCAACTGGAGGCAGGACAGCTTTAAGGACCAATTTGCCCCCAGCCCCTCCCCTCTGTCGAGAAGCAATTATAGGTGAAAGTTTTTCAAATGCTTCTTAGGAAGGCAGTTCCCTTTTGAAACTTGGCATCACATCATGAACGGTAACCTGGTAACATTTGCCCAAGTGGTGTTGTCCCTCCTTATTTAGCCTCAATGCTCCTGTGGCCTTATTCACACAGGGCAAAGGGTGCAGAGGTTAAAGGCGATCCCCTCATTACGCAAAAGGGGTCAATCTCGAGGCAACCCGGAAACGGTTTGGGGAGGTGAGGAGGGGGAACACTCGGACTGGTCCACACTGCGACTAAGGGATTCATTTCTCAGTGGACAGCACCGCATTTTGTCACAATAACTGACCCCCCCACTGCCATATACTGCTCTTCCCTCCCTGTTTCGGCTCTGTGAAATGAAGGAGAGAGTCACCTCCATGAGGCTGTCCGCTCTCCTCTTCTGAAGCGCTGACTAGAAGCTGGGGTGTGGTTCCATCGGGACTGAACTCTCTCTCTCTCTGTTCATGCACCTGTTTGTTACGTGTTGGAGGGCTATTTAACCAGGATGGGGGTGCCAAGGGATATGAAGGCACAGCTGAGCACAACCTCCCCCTCAGCCATCGTGCACATTTTAACAGGTGGGCACAGGGTAGTGATCAGGATAGGAGCTCTTGACTGGGCTTTCGCCATTCTAGATCCAGCTTGTCACAAATTAGGGGTCGACCCTGTGACCTTCCTGGTCCGTGTTGCTCAGTACGACGCCACATCGATCATCAACCTTCTACATGAGCTGGCCTGACGAGGGGAGGAGTTTTTCCTCTTTGACCCTCAGTGACTCTGCAGTACTGGGGGCTACGCATTCGCCAGAACTGATCGGCTACCAGAGCAACGTACTGCTGAAGACAACCTTGTTTGTCAAAAGAGGGACAAAGAAACTTCTATTTATCGCCCATAGAGTCATTGCAGCGGCCCAAGGAGGCCATTTGGCCCATCCAGTTCATGTCGGCTCTCTGTGGGGCACTCCAGTCGGTCCCATTCCCTGCTTTGTCCCTGTATCCCTGCAAGTTTATTTTCCTCAAGTACCCATCCAATTTCCTTTTGAAGTCATTGATTGTTGCTGCTCCCACCACCCTCATGCGCAGCAAGTCCCGGGTCATTTTCATTTGCCTGAGATGGGTCAAAATCCTGGAACTTCCTTCCTAACAGCACTGTGGGTGTACCTGCACCACATAGTTCAAGAGGGCAGCTCACCACCTTCTCAAAGGCACTTAGGGATGGGCAATGCATTTTGGCCTAGCCAGTGACGCCCACATCCCACGAATGAATAAAAAGAATAGATCTATGGATGGTTAGTGAGTTCGAGCCTTAATATGTCCAGTCACTGTGCAGAAGTAATTGAAAACTCGAATTTCCAAAATTAGACCAAATCGCAGCAAGTTGCCCCAACCACAGCCTCAGGCTGAACCCAATGCTTTGTAACTTCAGCCTCCTAACTGAATCAATGATCAGCAGAGAAACAGGTCATTTGGCCCAACAGATCCATGCTGGTATTTATGCCTCCATCCATCTTACTCCGTCTCACCGTATCAACATATCCTTCTATTCCTTTCTCCCTCATTTACTTATCTAGTTTCTCACTAAATGCATCCATGTTATTCATCCAAACTACTCCACATGGTAGCAGGTTCCACATTCTCACCCCACTAACCCCAAACCCTCTCCATCACAAAGAGTGTCTACCCATCTTGGGGCAGGCGGTGGCATAATGGTATTGTCACCAGACTAGTAAACCAGAGACCCACAGTAATGCTCTGGGTTACGATGTGGGTTCAAATCCAACCATGGCACATGCTGGAATTTGAATTCAATGAAAACCTGGAATTAAAAGTCTCATGATGACCATGAAGCCATTATCATTAAAACCCCTTCTGGTTCGCTAATGTCCTTCAGGGAAGGAAACCTGTTGTCCTTACCTTACACGTGACTCCAGGCCCACAGCAATGTGGTTGACTCTAAAATGCCCTCTGAACAAAGGCAATTAGGGATGTGCAATAAATGATGGCCCAGCCAGCGACACCCACATCCCATGAATTAATAAAAAAAATCTACAACAACAACTGGAAGGCTCACTTGGTTCATTCCTGGATGAGGAAAGGTTGGGCCTATACGCATTGCAGGTTAGAAGAATGACAAGTGATCTTATTGAAATATAAAAGATTCTGAGGGGGCCTTGACAGGACAGATGCTGAGAGGATGATTCTTCTCATGGGGGAATCTAGAACTGGGGGGGGCACAGTTTCAGAATAAGGGGTCTCCTGTTAAGATGGAGATGAGGAGGAATTTCTTCTCTCAGCGGGTTGTTAATCTTTGGAGTTCTCTACCAAGAGATTGGTGGAGGTTCGCTCATTGTAAATATATGCAAGGCAGAGTTAAACAGATTTTTGATCTACAAGGGAGTCAAGGGTTGTGGGGGACAGGCAGGAAAGTGGAGTTAAGGCCACAATCAGATCAGCCACAATCTTATTGAATGGCGGAGCAGGCTCAAGGGGCTGAATAGTCTACTCCTGCTCCTATTTCTTATATTCTTATATTCATAATAATATTTTTAAAGTAATAAAACAGCCCAAGTGCTTCACAGGAGTGTGTCCTTGTTTAACATGGGGATGTTAGGCTGCCATCATAGTCCACATGAACTTGGCGGACTGGTGGTCAGATTTTGGTGACGTCTCAAGCCACAAAGACCAGGCCCTCCTTGCAGCTGCAGCCTTCTTAGGCTTTTGCAGTCGATGAGACGCACAGTCTTCCTTTGCCTAGCCTGCCTTTGAGGACTTACTGCACTGCACTTTGTCTGGCACCTCCTCCTGACCCTGCTGCCAAGGGTGACCCTACCAGGGGCAAGGAGCTCCCGAGGGTATCACTCGAGGCATCATCGGAATGCACAAGCCTCTCTGGCACATCAAGGTGACGAACCACAGAGAAGGGACTAATAGGCAAAAAGTTCAAACTGAGGAAAAGCAAACCAACGTCACGAAGCTCTTCCCATAAAGAGTGACCAACACATGAGTGGACTCCCAAACGGTATCCCGAAGACAAGAAATTCTGGGATCATCTTTGAGATAATCGGCTGCTGTTGGCGGGGTCATTCTGGCTGTTGGAACTAAGGTGAGACCGAATAGTGCCCTCCCCCCACCCATCTCCACCTGGCAACTTATAAACCCAATGTTAAAGGCATCAACCTGCTTGGATTCAGCATCATGTCTGACTCCATAATACAATGACATTGTTTCCTGAATCTCAATTACTGCGGGGGTTCCCGTGGCAACAGTAGACAGCAGTTTATCAGACCTCGATGACTGCATTGTGGAAAGCACGTGTTGAGAGGATTCCATTTGGTAAGAATTTCCAGTGTGTCTCTTTTGTGTATTTTTATTGTTAACCCCAGGGAGGAGCTGGCCTGAGGTTTCTAATGCAGTGTGATCTCACCATGCCTCAGTCACAGCGCATGCAGGACAGGATATCAGAGAGGAGCTTGTTCTAAAGGATCTCATTGCAGTCCGTTCAGCTCAATCGCTGCGCTGTCCAAGAGGGTTGGATGCTCGTCACCAATTTATTGGATCCAGTGCGCCTGCTTTTTGTAAGGGGTGGCCGATTTGGTGCTAATGTAGAGTTGAGTAGCTGACACTTTATAGCTAGGAACTCTGTGTTAATTTATAAAGGTATTCAGCAGCAAATAAACATGTATTAATACTTCAGGCTATCTCTACACTACTGCTGCTACCAACTACTGACGACAGACTGTTAACTACAGAAGTAGCCTGTGCTATTCTGCTATTGGGTACTAAGATCATGTGACCTTCCACTATAACATTCTTCTTAAAGGTACATTACACATCAGATTACCACAGAGGAGGTGCCAAGGAGCTGGGACGTGCTCCAAACCCTCTTCAACACCTGAGTGAGGGCGTGTGGCAGGCAGCACGCCGCATGGGCGTAGTGATGGTCTTCCTGCATTTCACCCACCGATTTGTTTACAGCGATCGATAAAATAAGATCGACAGTGCTAATTCTGAGGGCAGAGTGTTCCAGGCCCCCGCCCCGGCCAGGACGGTCCAGTCCGGTCCGGTCCGGTCCGCCGAATCTCCGGAGGCGGGTCCTGCCACGAAAGGGCTGGAAAATCCCAGCCTTAACCTTCGGCAAGCTGAGGCCAGTTCCCTTGAACACAGGAGTCTGAATTTTCCAGGCCCTCTGGGGAAGGGGTTGGGAGGTGGGAATACCCGGTGAGATGGCATAAGAAGGCATTGGGAGGGAGGGGGAAGAGTGCCCAGGGCCGACATGCCAACATGCCACTTATTAGTGGTGGGGAAGATGGCAGAACGGCCTCCCACTGGGAACCCAACTGAGCCACTTGTGGCCAATTAAGACCCACTTCCTGCCTCCAGTGGCATTTTGCCCACCTTGGGAGGGCCCACTGCCTTAGGAGGAGACGGCCTAGCGAAACATTGTGACCATCTGGGGAGGGGGTTCCAATGGGGCGACCCTCCTTTATTGACGATCCATGCCCTATGGCAGCAATGGCTGCGCTCCTGGGTATAGCAGCCCCCACCCCACTTACCTGTCTTTGAGTACGCCCAGTTATTTGAGGTGCCCTCGAGCCAGCAAGGGGAACCACTAGCAGTGGCGCTGCTGAGGATACTGGCCCTCGGATTGGGCCAGCAGATCTCGGGTGAGGGCCGCAGACCTTAATTGGACAGCGGGTGCCAGCCAAATGATGCCTCTGGGTCCTCACTGCCTGCCGGAGTATGGTCGCCTCCTGCTTTCGGCCCCCCCACCACCCCCGTGACGGGACTTCTGCCCGCTCTGCCGATTTCCGGCCTGCAAAGGATTACCGGAAGAAGCAGTTCCGTGATTTAGGCCAAAGCATTCATTTTGCCTCGCTCGGCCTCAGGACCTTTCAAAGCACTTTGCCAGCGATGAAGCGTAGCCATTAATATCTGAAATGGGGCAAACAGCAGCGGGCGTCGCTGGCTAGGCCGGCGTTTATTGCCCATCCCCAATTGCCCTTGAGAAGGCGTTGCAAAGTCAACCGCATTGCTGTAGGTCTGGAGTCACATGTAGGCCAGACCACATGAGGACAGCAGATTTCCTTCCCTAAAGGGCACTAGTGAACCAGATGGGTTTTTACGACATTTGACAATGGTTTCATGGTCACCATCAGACTTTTAATTCCAGGTTCTTTTTTTATTGAATTCAAATTTCACCATCTGCTGTGGTGGGAACCTGGGCCCCTGATCATCACCCTCGGTCTCTGGAATACTGGTCTGGCGACAATACCACTCCGCCATCGCCATCCTTGTGATATCAAACAGACAACCTTTTAAAGTGATGTTGGTCAACAACAACAACAACAACTTACATTTATATAGCACCTTTAATGCAATGAAACATCAAGAGCAATGGGGAGAAACCCCCTTCACTTTCTTCAAAGTAGTTCCATGGGATCTTCCAGGTCCACCTGAAAGAGCAGGTGGGACCTCGGTTAAAGAGGCAGAAGGTCGGTGTCAGCCAAGACTTTGTGCTCAAGTCTCTCAACTCGAAACTTAAACCACTTGCACTGAAGGTTTCTGACTCACCGCTTGGATGCCCAATTGATCAGATCCTAAGGATAGAAGAGGTGGCTCTTCCCAAAGCTCAGCTCCTGGACTTGGGTGAGAGACAGTCCACCTGCTGTTTAAATGAATGGGCCTGATGTCAGTGCAGCCCAGAGGGAGAGGGGATTGTTAATCTGTCAGCGTGGTCTGGCCTCAAGAAGGTGTTTTCCTGAATTCCTACAGGCTTGGAACATTGACTCCCAAGATCCCGCTGCCTCAGCCCTTGACAGCACCTCCGAAGTTTGTGACCTTCACCAACTGGGAGGGCAAGGGCAGCAAGACAACAACAGCTTGTATTTATTCAGCGCCTTTAAATCTAGTGAATTGTCCCAAAGCATTTCACAGGAATTATCAAACAAAAATTTGACGTCAGGCCACATTGGGAACTATCAGGGTAGGTTAGCTCAACGAGATAGGTTTTTAAGGAGCATCCTTAGGGAGGAGAAAGGGATAGAGAGGCTGAGAAGTTTAGGGAGGAAATTCAAGGGGTTAGGGCCTAGGCTGATGAAGGCCTGGCCACTGATGGTGGAGCGATGGAAACTGGGAATGTTCAAGAGGCCAGAATTGGAGGAGGTGCACGTTAACACCATCACCTCGGAGTTGCCCTCCATCCCGACTTGGAGGTGCGTCAGCCATCTTTTCACCGTTGCTGGGTCAAAATTCTGGAACTCCCGAAACGCACCTTGAGAGTTGCTTCGCCAGACGGACTGCAACGGTTCAGGAAGAAGGCGCCCCCCATCACCTACTCCAGGGCACTTATAGGGATGGGAATGAATGCCGGCTGTCCCAGCGGCGTTCGCATCTGGGGAGGTGAATTTTTTAAAAAGGTGGATCCCTTGCTTCCTTTTTATTCTCCAGCCTCATCCCATTTTCAGCCGGGCTCCGCTGGGCAGTGTGGACTCCCAGTTGCTTAATAGGGTGTAGACAAAGAGTGTGGCTCAGATGAAAGCCTGGCCTGTGCATTTATTGTCAGCTGGAACCCTGTAAGGTAATAAGCTCCTGTGAACCCAGGCTCAAGAGGCATTTCCTTTTGTCACGTTGTTTGAAGCTTTTTATAACACCTCGAATGTGCCCTGTTGGCTCTTCCGATTTTGGAGAATTCCACTTGCAGACAAAGCGCGATGACAGAGCTGTTGACAGAGTTCAGGATAAACATGGTAAACCTTTACTGTGACCCCTGGATGGGAACCTGGGACTTTACCTAGTCATCTAGTGTCAAGAAACGTCCTGATGAAAGGTCGTTGACCTGAGACGTTAACACTGTTTCTCTGTCCACTGATGCTGCCTAACTTGTTGAGGGCTTTCAACATTTCATGCTTTTATCTGTGTCACAATGTACCATCTCCAAGTCGTCAGTTTCACAACGCAGGATTTGAATCTTGCTGAAAAGAGAGATGTGTTGCAGAAGCATTACCTCATGCACCTATCAGGACAAATGGAAGATTACCAAATTTCAAACAATCACAACAATTTATACTACAGGAGAAAAGAGTGCTGATTCATTGGCATGTTGACTCTGATTGGCTGCGGTGTTCCCATGGTGAAAACAATGGGGATTATATCGCCAAGCTCCCTGGTAATTCAAAAAGGTGCAAGGCTTGAACATATTCCTATTGTCTGCAAAGAACAGATCCCTCTGTATGAGTTTACGTCGCTCCTAGCAAGTGTAAATGAGCCATGTTATGAATTAAACTGATTATCTTAAATTGGTTGTTAGTGTAGCTATTAGCGCACTCAGGGTTGTTAAGCAGGTGCTGCCCAGTCGTGCAATCACATCCAGCAGTAGACATTTTGTTTTGGGTTTTGCAAGCATGGGCTGCTTGAGTACGGTCTGTGCTCTGCCTATTGCAAACAGTTGAATGAACAATATGATAAAAGCAAAATACTGCAGATGCTGGAAATCTAGAACAAAAACAAAAATACCTGGAAAAACACAGCAGGTCTGACAGCATCTGCAGAGAGGGATACAGTTGACGTTTCGAGTCCGTATGACCCTTCATCAGAACTAAGACGTATAGAAATGAGATGAACTATAAGCTGGTAGAAGGGTGTGGGACAGCAGATCTCGATAGGGGGCCTATGATCGGTGGAGGCCAAGAAGAGACTGCCAAAGATGTCATAGACAAAAGGACAAAGGGGTGTTGACGGCGGTGATATTATCTAAAGGATGTGCTAACGGGGACATTAAGGGAAGCAAGCTAGTGGCAGATGGCCCTAGTGGGGATGGGGTGGGGGGGGAAGGGATTGAAACGGGCTGAAAGGTGGAGATGGAACAATGGATCGAAATAAATTTTAAAATAGGGAAAAGAAAAAAATATAGTTGTAAAAAAATTATAAATTATTGGAAAAAGGGGGATCGGAAAGGGGATGGGGGTGGAGGAGAGAGTTCATGATCTGAAATTGTTGAACTCAATATTAAGTCCAGAAGACTGTAAAGTGCCTAGTCGGAAGATGAGGTGCTGTTCCTCCAGTTTGCGTTGAATGAACACACTGTTTGATTCTATAGTTTACACCCTAGGCAGCTGAAGACATGATTGCCAATGGTGGAGCAATGTGAAATGGGGATGCACAACAGGTTAGAATCGGAGGAGTGCAGAGAATGCAGAACCTTGCAGGGTTGGAGGAGATCACAGTGAGGGATTTGAACACAAGGATGAGAATCTTAAACTGGAGGCATGGGTGTTTGTGAAGTGTACAGTGAACAAAGTAACAGCCCTGAGCAAGGCGTGACACAGATTTACCAGGGTGACACCAAGAATGAGGGGCTTGAGTTGTGAGAAGACACTGGAGCAAGTGGGGGGGGGTGAATCTCTAATTCAAAATGATAAAAGGAAGAAACATAGAGATTATCTCGATTGATAAGCTGAATAAAAGCGGAGACCACAATTTCAGCAAAAGCAAGCAGTGGATAAGCAAAGAGGCAGCTGGAAGAAAAATGAAGATTTATCGGAAAGTGGAGGGCTTTGCTACAAGCAGTGGATGTTAAATTGATGGCTGCATTCTAAAAGGTCTCTGGATAATTGCTGAAGGAGAATTTAAAGGGTGAGGGGAGAAGGCAGTAAATTGGAGTTTAACTTCAGTGGAAGCACGATTAGACTTTTCTTGTTTAAAAGTTACGCTTTTCTGTTTGATCGCAGATCAGGGATTGCACCTGCTGCCTTCACTGGCTTTGCATGGTTCAGTTCCACAGAATGTTGTATTTATCAGTTGAGCAAACAAGGTAGGTGTTTACTTTATTCCGTGGGGAAATTTGGTGTTGAGCAAGATGACAGATTCAAGGTCTGACCCGTTTTTATGCACCATGTTACAACGATAAAAGACCACCACCTTCTCAGGGGCAATTAGGGATGGGCAACAAATGTTTGACTTGCCAGCAATGCCCACATCCCATGAAAGGATCATATTTACTTGGTGTCTTTAATGGAAGAAAAAAATCCCAGACATTTCACAGGCACATTATAAAGCAAACTGGGGTCCAAACCATGAAAGGAGGTATTAGGGCAGATGACCAAATGAGGAAGAATAAGGAGAGGAGACATAAAATAAAGGATATAATTCTAAAGTGGATGCAGGAACAGAGCCACCTGGGTGTATATGTACACAAAGTGTTGAAAGTGGCAGGGCAGGTTGAGAAAGTGCTTAATAAGGCATATGGGATCCCTGGGCTATAGGAATAGAGGCACAGAATACAAAAGCAAGGAGCTTATGGTGAACTTTTGTCAAACACTGGTTCAGCCTCAACTGGAGAATGGTGTCCAATTCTGGGCACCACGCTTTAGGAAGGATGTGAAGACATCAGAGAGGGAAGTTCGCTAGAATGGTTCCAGACACGAGGGACTTCTGTTACAAGGGGAGATTGGAGAAGCTGGCACTTTTCTCCTTAGAGAAGAGAAGATTGAGAGGAGATTTGATAGAGGTGTTCAAAATCATGAGGGTTCTAGACAGAGTAGATAGAGAGAAACTGTTTCCGTTGGTGGAAGGGTCAAGGACCAGGGCACACTGATTTAAGATGATTGGGAAATGAACGAGAGGCGAAATGAGGAAAACCTTTTTTATGCAGTGAGTGGTTAGGATGTAGAATGCTCTACCTGAGAGTTTGGCTGTCTGAGGAGAATTGGATAATTATCTGAGTGGAAAACATTTGCAGGGCTAAGGGGAAAAGGTGGGGATTTGGGACTAACTGGGTTGCCCTTGCAGGGAGCTGGCATAAACATAGAAGCCTGAATAGCCTCCTTCTGTGCTGTTACTACTTCATGGTTCTAGGTACGTTTTAAGAAGAGTCATGAACGAGAAGAGAGAGGTGGAGGGGATCGGGAAGAAAATTCCAGAGCTTAGGATCTCAGCCGGTGGAACGATTAAAGTCGGGGATGTTCAAGAGATCTGATTGAAGGGTAAAGGTCTGCCAGAGGGTTGTGGGGGCTGGAAAAAAATTACTGAGACAGGAAGCGGGGAGGCCATGGAGGGGTTTGTTAGCAAGGATGAGAATTTAAAAATCAAGGCGTTGTTTGACCCAGAGCCAATGTAGGTCAGTGAGCACAGTGGGTGACAGGGGAACAGGACTTGGTGCGAGTTAAGATATGTGCTGCAGATTTTTGGATGACCTCAAGTTTACGGATGATAAAATGTAGGAGACCAGCCAGGGGTGCTTTATAGTTGAGTCTAGAGATAAGAAAGGCGTGAATGAGGGTTTTGGCAATGGATGAGCTAAGGCAAGGTGGAGTCAGGTGAGGTTACGGGATGATAGGTCTCATGTAGCTCAGTACAGTTTGTGTGGCTCAAACATATATTACCCAGCTGTATACCCTGAAGATTAACCTTCATGTGTGCCTTTGTTACCTTTAGACTTGACGATTCCAACGCTGGATTGACCTGCCCCCTAGTTTCTGCTCTCTGTAAATTTGAGCTCATTTGCTGCCCATGTTCCACTGGCACCAAGTGCTATTGACCGATTTCCCCTGTGCTCACTGACCAACATTGGCTGCCAGCCAAGCAGCTGGGATTCTAAAGTTCAAATCCCTCCATCGTCTCACCCCTCCCTATCTCTGTAATCTTCTTTAGCCTCTCCCTATTTCTGTAATCTTCTTCAACCCCTCTCTATCTATGTAATCTTCTTCAGCCCTCTCTACCTCTGCAATCTACAACCCCTCTATCTCTGTAATCTTCTTTAGCCTCTCCCTATTTCTGTAATCTTCTTCAACCCTTCTCTATCTCTATACTCTTCTTCAGCCTCTCTCTATCTCTGTATTCTTCTTCAGCCCCTCCCTATCTCTGTTGACTCCTTGCCCCCCTCCCTATCTCTAGGTCCTCCAATTCTGGCCTCTACGCATCCCTGATTTCCTCCTCCCCAGTGCTAGTGGCCATGCCTTCAGCTGCCTCGACCCTAAGCTCTGGAGTACCTTCCCTAAATTTCTCCCCATCTCTACCTCTTTCTCCCTCTTTATGATCCCTCTTTGACCAAACTACCCGAATACCTCTTTATGTGGCTCGGTGTCAAGTTTTGTCCAAAACACTCCTGTGAAGCACCTAATGTTGTTTTGCTAGGTTAAAGGAGCTATATAAATGCAAGTTGTTGTTGCTATTCTCCCTGCGGAATCAGGCAGGAGAATCGGGAAGAGAAAATCCAATACGACATCTCATTGACTTCATGTCAATAGGGTCACTCGGCTGGAATCCTGTTTGTACTGAAATGTGATCTCTGGTTTACCAATGAATAGAAAAGAGAGTGAGGAAAAGAGAACCTCCTTTGATTGTACTATCGGCACTGCTCAGCTCAGTTTTCCAGGCTATAAGCAGGCGACTACTCTGCCCTGGATTCCCCCCCCACCCCCTAACGTGTTTTACCCCAGGAGCTGCCTGAGATGTTTTAACTCACAGTTTTCCTTTCCCCTCATGCTGCTCCATCACCCCAACCCCCACCAAATTAAAAAAAGATCAACTCGTCCGTAGGTTCCTTGGATACAAAGCTTTAGGAGTGAAGGAAACTACAGGACATCGCGAGAGGCAGCAACATGACCTTTCGAGCCACATGACACGAACAAGTGATTTCTCATTTCCATTCCTCGAGTTCCTCTTTAAATGAACGGAGAAAATGCAGTTTCCGGAGATTAACATAAAGTGTAATAGTTACTTAAAAGTGCTCCTTAGACACTCAAGAGTGTTTTTGGGGAACCCTCTCTCTCTCTCTCTCTCTTCCCCTTTTAATTTATGCTGGGTTGATGTGCTTTTTTTCAATTGATATTTGTTCTCAGGCTGTAGGAGAGGCGGCCAACCCTCCAGGGTTAAAGATTAATCTCCCGGACACTGCAGTGGCCAAAGCTCAGGAGAAATATCACACGGGCGTCTGAAAAATTGCTTAAATTTTCTTTGGATGTTTTGTTTATGAGTCATGAACATTTATGAATATGGGAAGAAAATGATTGTTTGATTGGCAGTCAAGATCATCCAATCAGATCACAACGAATCTTCACTATCCAATTGGCCAACGCAAGGAGGGACATGTCGGGTGATGAATAGCTGGAGTAGTGTGTCCAGTTCTGGGAGTTGCAATTTAGGAAGGATGTGAAGGCATTGAAGAGAGTGAAGAAAAGATTCATGAGAATTGTTCCAGGGATAAGGAAATTCAGATACGTGGATAGATTAGAGAAACCGGGACTGTTCTCCTTGGAGATGAGAAGGCTGAGAGGAGGTTTGGTAGAGGTGTTCAAAATCATAAGGGGTCTGGACAGAGTAGAAAGGGAGAAACTGTTCCCACTTGTGAAGGGACCGAGAACAAGAGGCCACAGGTTTAAAGTAATTAGTAAAAGAAGCAAAAGCGACATGAGATAAAAACCTTTTCACACAGCGAATGGCTGAAGTCCGGAATGGGCTGCCTGAGTGTGGTGGAGGCAGGTTCACTCGAGGCATTCAAAAGGGAACGATACTGTGATATGAGATAGAAGAACGTGCAAGGTTACAGGGAGAAGGAGGGTGAATTGCTCACTTAGAGAGGCAGGTGCAGACACTATGGGCCGAATGGCCTTTTCCTGCGCTGTAACAATTCTATGACCCTGTGAATGGCGTGAACTTTGTGGCGGGGCAGTTGGAGGTAGCAGGCCATACAATGAAACTTCCTGAAAAAAAAATCCAGCCAGAGTTAGATGGTGACAGGCAGCATGAGCAGGATGCACTCGTTCCCCTGAGAAGGTGATGGTGAGGGCTTCTGATTAACTCTTTGCTCGCAGTGTCATGATAATGAAAGAAAAACACCGAATTGCGTCCGGAAATATTGAGCTTTAAAAAATAAGACCTGAGTTTTTAAAAAAACACACACTGGCTGGAATGTTGCAGTGTGACTCCCTAGGAGGTAATGGAACCCCGCCCTGTTGCCAGACAAGGTACTTGTAAAGACATCCAGAGATGAATTGCTTCCTTCGGTAGAGACGATGGGACATAATGGGAGATGAGGATCATCTCATCAAGAGATCCTGTGAGCAATGCCCAGGCAGATGTATGAATTCGCTTCCCACTTGGAATATACAAAGAAGGGGTTGAAAGTGAGATGAAAAGCTGCCCTGGTGTCTATCTGTTGGTGGGTGTTCTGAGAGAGAGCAAGTGCTGGAAGTTTGACTCAGAAGTAACAGCCACAGTCCCCCTGCAAATTGCCATTTTGTAAGTATCCTAATCTCTCACCCGCTCTACTGAATTCAGCACTACTTGAACCTCAAAACCGACTATTCGTCTACCGGAGTCAATTTTGCTGGAATCTCCAATCGCAAAGGCTCAATCACCTGCTCCCCATGAGTAAAGGACTGTTCTGTATACCATTTTTAATAAATATGTATGTTAACTTATTTCAATCTATTCATCTATTGTTTTACCTCCACCTTTTAGCCCATTTCGATCCCTTCCCCCCACCCCACCCCCACTAGGGCCATCTGCCACTAGCTTGCTTCCCTTAATGTCCCCATTAGCACATCCTTTGGTTAATATCACCACTGTCAATATCCCTTTGTCCTTTTGTCTATGACATCTTTGGCAATCTCTTCTTGGCCTCCACCTATCACTGGCCCCCTATCGAGCTCTCCTGTCCCATCCCCTTCTACCAGCTTATATTTCATCTCATTTCTATATTCTTAGTTCTGATGAAGAGTCATACGGACTCGAAACGTCAACTGTATCCCTCTCCGCAGATGCTGTCAGACCTGCTGAGATTTTCCAGGTATTTTTGTTTTTGTTCTAGATTTCCAGCATCCGCAGTATCTTGCTTTTAACTTATTTCAAGCTAGATTCTTACTTTTAACCTGTATGACCGTATATGCACGTGTTTTATCCTTTCTTGCCTTTAGCAGCTAATAAACTTACTCTTACCTGTACTTCGAGAAAGTGTGATCAGATTGGCTCCTTCAAAACCAGAACGATTGGGTCTGGGGAAAAAGGTAAAGGCGAAAGGGTTCCTGTTTAGATTAAATCTTGTTGCCAGCAACAGAAGTGGGAGGGAGGGGCTGAATGAAGACAGGGAGCTACTTCATCCCTCCTCACCCGGGTGTCCCGGACAGATGGTGACAAACTGAGGGGTCTCGTCTGGATCAACAGCTTTGGGGAACCTCACCTGGGAGTGGGTCGTAACAGCAGCCATTTCAGAGGGCATTGGTTTTGAAGGAGCCAATATGATCACACTTTCTTGAGGTAAAGGTAAGAGTAAGTTTATTAACTGCTAAAGGTAAGAAAGAATAAAACACATGCGTATAAAGTCATATTATGTGAGACTGGAATCACTTGTAGACCCAAGGACTTGGCTTGTTAGAAGAATCCAGCAACTCTGGTGTTCGTTTTCCAGCAGCCAGATCATAAATGATCAAATTACAAATGATTTTACAACATGTTGTTAAGGGAAAAGAAAGACTTGTATTTATTTTTTACCTTTCAATTGCCCAGTAAGTCCCAAAGTGCTTTACAGCCGATGAAATACGCTTTGAAGTGTAGTTGCAATGTAGGAAATGTGGCAGCCAATTTACACACAGCAAGCTCCCACTAGCAGCAAAATGATCATAGCCAGATAATCTTTTTTTAATGATATGGTTTTAGAGTTAATATTACCAGGACACCAGCGAAAACTCCTCTCCTCTTCTTTGAAATAGTGCCATGGGATTTTTTTATGTCCACCTGAGAGGGCAGATGGAGCCTCAGTTTAATGTCTCATCCAAAAAAACAGCACGTCCGATAATGCAGCACTCCCTCAGTATTACACTGGGATTGTCAGTCCTAATTATGCACTTGTGTCTCTGGATTGGCACCTGAGGCTACAACTTTCTGCAGTGGTAATGCGAATATATCACTACTGGGCAGATATTTCAGTGCCACAAACACTACAGTCTGATACCCAGTGCTGAAGTGCCACAGTGCTGCGGATACATAATGTCTCTGCAATAAAAATGATTCATCTCTCCCTGAAAAGTTGCAAAAGTCTCTCTTTTCTTGTCTTATTCTTCCTCTCCTGAAGGCTGTTGCTGGGCTGCCTTTTACATCACCAATTTTTCCTGTGCGAGAAACTGGACAATGAGTATTAGCAAACTATTCAACTGTGGCAGGCAGCAACATTGTGTCCAATTCGCATCCTCATTGGTCAGACTTGCCTGAGCTTTCTTTGCAGTGGTCACTGCCTACCCTGGCTTTGTCGCTTCATGTCTCAGGGGCAGCTGTGGTGATCTGTAAAAATATAATGCATTATTAATTAGCCATCAATTCCTGTGATGCAGGAAACCCAGTGCAAACCAAGGCTCCAAATACTGACATATTTATTCGTGCCGTGAATCATCATCAGCTTTCTCTGAGATTGAAACTTGATTTTATTTTCTCTCTTCCTCCATTAATCTAACATTCCATCGACTGTCAAAAGCACTGATGTGGGTGAGATATCACAGCTCCACTCTACCTCAATTACAGGAGCTGGATTATATGGACAGGCCGACAGTAATGAGTACTTTCAAGCCCCACTAAATAATTTCATAGAACATAATGGTAACAACTGAAGAAAAAACTTAATTAAATTAGGAGAGTTATAATATATATATTTTATATGTAGTCACAGAGAGAGAGAGATTGATGATAGATAGGTAGATAGAGACAGAGCGATATAGATGAAGATAGATGGTAGAGGTAAAGATTACACCTATTTGTTTCAACCAGCTGCAAAATATTCCAGAACAGAATTCAAAAGAATTGCAGAATGTCACAGCACAGAAACGTGCCATTCGGCCCATCATATCTGGTCTGAGTGTTGCCCTCCACATCAGCTGCCCTCGTACCGTCCTGCCTGCTCTGCTCCCCCGTACCAAGAGCCAGGAGATCCCTTGGCATCCCGGCCAACATTCCTCCCTCAAACTGCAACCTTATTAACTGAGCATTCACCCACCCCCTCCATTGCTGTTTGTGGGCCCTTGCTGAGGGCACGTTAGCCCTCACCTGCACATTAGCTTTGGTTTGTCGTGTGAAGTATTTTGAGGCTGGATACAACTATTGTTATAAAGACTAGCCCAGTCACTCCTTGATCTGTGCTGACAATGATCGCCTTGGATTGAAGATGCAACTTATATTCTCCCGGTGAATGTGCTTATAATTTCTGAGTGATAAAATTGTGAATGAGTTACTGTTAGCTCTGGGAGAGCCAAAACCATATCCCAGAGAACTTTTTTAGAATGTTTTTACCATTAATAAAATGTATCTAGGTTAAAAAAATTGTAAAGTTAATGGGGTAAAGGGTGGTCTTAGTGGGACACTTTGCGATGTTTCCCTGCTTAGGAGTGCAGTTCTCAATGCTCAACAGCTAATTAGGATAATGCTATGCTGTGTGGATTTAGGGTATTTTTTTTAGAAAAAGAACAAATGAATTTGGGTTCATATGGTGCCACTGCTCACCCTAAGACTGCCCCAAAGTGCTTCACAGCCAGTGAGTTTACTTTTGAAATGCCATCAATACCGATAATTAGATAGACACTTAGCCAGTTTTTGCCAAGCAAGATCCGACAATGATATGGGCTTGAGCAGTTAATCTGTTGATGGCAGAGTTAGTTGTGGAGAATTTTTAGACAGAACACCAAACTGCACTTAACTTCTACTCTCTTTTTTCCTTTCTTTGTAATAACTTACAGGGTGGTATCTTGTCAAAGTCCATGTAAACTGCATCCACTGCATTTCCCCCATTCTACCAGATCTGTTTTGTTAAGCATGATCATCTGCTTTGAAATGAATGCTGACTATTTTTAATGATTTTTCTCTTCACCTAGATACATGGTAATATCAACTTTAATTGAAGGCGCTTACGTTTTCCTAATCGCAAATGTTAAGCTAACTGGCCTGTAATGTTAGCTTTGCCTCCCTGTATAAAATAGATACAAACATTAGCCATACTCCAATCCTCTGGCACACATTCAAACTTAGTACTGCCCTGACGAATAATACCTCGGGTTTCAAAATGGCCTCCTTCACCTCCCCATCTCCTGCAGAATTCACAGATATATGGGTAATGATAGTATTGTGATTATGTTAATGTTACTAATAATCAAGAGGCCTGGACTAATGGTCGAGAAACATAAGTATAAACCTCATTATAGGAGCTGGGGAATCTAAATTCAGTTAATTAGTTAAAATAAATCAGGGATTCAAAATAATAGTGCAGTGTAGTGGCAATAAAGCTATCAGAATGTTGTAAAAGCCCATCTGGTTCCTGATGCCCACTCTGGCCTTAATGTGACTCCAGGCCCTCAACAATGTGGCTATCTCTTAATTGGCCTTTGAAATAGCCTATCAAGCCACTCAGCTGTATCAAAAACTGTTTCCAGCAGTTCAAGAAGGCAACTCGCCAAACGCTTCCCAAGGGCAACCAGGGGTTGGCAGAAATATTGGCCTTGTCAATGATAACCACGTCCCATGAATGAATTAAAAAAAATAATTCCATTGGGCCTGCTCTTCATTTCAGTCTTCCTCTAGCCCATTTAAAATATTTTATGAATTCATTGCCATCTCACTGATCTGGCTCTCAACCACTTCATGACTCATCTCCTCTTTGGTGTCTTCTCTTAAAGATTGATGCAAAGTGCTTATGCAAACCTACCAAATAGGAGCAGAAGTAGGCCATTCGGCCCCTCGAGCCTGTTTCGCCATTCATTATGATCATGGCTGATCTGTTTGTGTTTCGAATTCCACATTTCCATCTACCCCCAATAACCTTTCATTCCCTTGCTTAACAAGAATCTATCTACTTCCGCCTTAAAAATATTCAATGACCCCGCCTCCACTGTCTTCTGAGGCAGCGAGTTCCAAAGTCGCACAACCCTCTGAGAGAAAACAATTCTCCTCATTTCTGTCCTAACAGGGCGAACCCTAATTTTAAAACAGTGCCCCCTAGTTCTGGACTCACTCACAAGAATACTCCTCCTGTTTGTTGATCCTCACCTACAATGAAAACTTCAGCCATGTTTCAATTGGCGACCCTCCTGCTGCTGCAGAGACTTGAGCGCACAGCCCAGGCTCCATGCAGTACTGAGGGAGTGCTGCACTGTCAGAGGTGCCATCATTTGGATGATATGCTAAATTACCCTCCCTTTTTAGGCAGGGGCATTAAGGCATTATAGAGTGAAAGCATGGGGTACAAACCACCAAACTGTCTAAAATTTGGTGCTACTTACATATTCCTCCTCCTTATGGTG
The DNA here is from genome assembly GCF_964194155.1 of Cetorhinus maximus. Lineage (NCBI taxonomy): Eukaryota > Metazoa > Chordata > Chondrichthyes > Lamniformes > Cetorhinidae > Cetorhinus > Cetorhinus maximus. Next base: position 119,491 of record NW_027596548.1, on the reverse strand, counting down.
CACTGAAGTCAAGACATTTCAACCACCTTGAAGGGTTAAATTATGAGAATGGATTACATAAACTTGGTTTGCATTCAATTGAGATTGGAAAGCTGAGGCATGATCTGATCAAGGTGTTTAAAACGCTAAAATAATTCAATTGGGTAGATATGGAAAAATCAGATGGGAAACTTTTCACAAAAAGGACAGCAGAAGCCTGGGGCTGAATTTTGTGGGGGGGTGGTCAGGTCCTAGAAGAAATGTCTTTCCCAAGCCGACTGCCATTAAACACTGTCTATGTGTGGAGCAAGTTTTACTTACAGTGCTTAAAATGTCTAGTTCATGCTTCAGCTCTGGCTTCCAGCTCTTTCTACAAGTTGTGCACTTTTCCCAGAGTCCACACCCAGGCTTTACCAATCAAGCACAGTGAACATCAACAGTAAACAGACTCACATAATCAAACACAGAACAATTGAACCTTTGGACACCACATTCTCTCCTAAAAATGATGGATGCTGTGGGGACAATTGGAGCCTCCAACTCTAAGATAAATCGATTTTTATTGGATGAAGGTATTAAAGAGATATGGAGCAAATAGAGTTGAAGTGCAGGTCAGTCAGCTATGATCTGATTGAACTTTAGAGCATGTTCAAGGGGCTGAATGGCTTCCTCCTGTTCCTCATGTTCTTCATGTGGTGTCTAAAACTAAAACCTCACCATTGGATTATAAAACCCTTACCATACTCTTGAACTTGGGAGCTGTGCTCTGGGTAATGCTGAGAATTTACATTCACCTCATTTATCACCATCTCATAAGGCAGAGATGTTTTTAAAGAGCGGTTTACATCTGCTCTCAAGGCTTCCTGCCCCACCTCCTCCTGGCTTTGCTCATTCATCTTCTGATCAATATATACAGCATCCATAGTCATTAGGTGCCATTTATGCACATTGTACAGCGCTCGCCAATCATTGACTTCTGAATAATATCAGGCTCTTCCGCATATTCCCATCTGGTACTGTCATCAGTATTCTGTTTCCAGTTCCTCATCAAGATGATAAATGCCGATTGGGAGAAGCTGAGATCCAAGGATTGGCCCCTGGGGAGCTCCATCAGTTACTACTCTGTTGCTTAATTATTGCCTACCCCTAAAAGCAAGACTTGCAATTATACAGCACCTTTCATGACCTCAGGACATCCCAAAACACTTTACAGCCAGTGGAGTACTTTGAAAGAATAGTCACTGTTGTAATGTAGGAAACACAGCAGCCAATTTGCACACAGCAAGCTCCCACAAACAGCAGTGTGATAATGACCAAATAACCTGTTTCTGTGATACTGTTTCAGAATAAATGTTGGCCAGGATACAAGGGAGAGGCCCTCTGCTCTCCTTTGAAATAGCACCATGGGATCTTTTCCATCCGTCCAAAGAGAAGGCCTCAGTTTAGCATCCCATCCAAGAGCAGTCATCTCTGACAGTACTTAGCCAGAGTGTCAGCCTTGGTTTTTGTGCTCAAGCCTCAGAAGTAGGGTTTAAACCCCCCAGCCTTCTGACTTAGAGGCTAGAGTGCTGCCTGCTGTGCCACAACATCCCTGCCTCAATGTGTTGCTACTTCCCAGTCTAATTTGCTTCATCTACTTTAGGCCTAGGGACCCTCACCTTCCCTGCCAATCTCTGGAGAGGCACTTTATCAAATGCCTGCCCGTTGTCAGGACATGTCACTGGTTGGTTTGCCTCCATTTTGGTTAGACATTATGTGAACTGTGCATTCCCATTTGGAACTCCAATCTGCTTTTCCTTAGTTATGCTTCTTTCTGATGGTTGATGTTGATCAGTGTCCCTGTTACTCTCAACTGTTATGTCGCTGCTAATGCCAAACCAACCAGGCTAGAGCTTTAAGATCATGCCTCTGTAATGAAGCCTGTGATACAGCAGGTGAAACTCTCCTCTCTGAATCACAGGGTGGTGGGTTCGAATCCCGTTCCGTGAGGCTTGGGCACAAGGCATGGTGGCTGAATGGCCTCCTGCTGTACTGCAAATGACTCTATGACCACCCGAGGACGTGAAAAGTGCTACATAAATGCACATCGTTTCTCTTTATAGCAAATATAAGCATAAAGCTTATAAGTAGGAAGGGGGAGAGGTAGGGAGGCAGAGAGGTTTAGGGAGGGAATTCCACAGCTTAGAGTCTCGATGGCTGAAGGCACGGCTACTAATGATGGGGCAAAGCTAGTAGGGCACGTGAAAGAGGCTGGCATTTGAGGAATGCAGAGATTGCTGTGCATGAATGTATGTCACTTTGAGAAAGCGTAAATGAGCCATGTTACAATCTCAACTGATTATCTTAAATTGGCTGTCAGTGTAACTATTTGCGCACTCAGGATTGTTCAGAAAGTTCTCAATTTTAAAAAAAAGGATGCAAATTTTAAATTTGAGCTGTCACAGGACTACGGAAACAATTTTGGTAAGTGAGCACAGGGGTTATGGTGAATTGGACTTGGTGTGAGTCAGTGATCAAAAAGCAGGGTTTTAGATGAGCTCAAGTTAATGGAGGTTACAAATGATGCAGAAATAACTCCTCGCCCTTGAAAGGGTTAAGTTATGTGCACTGCACGCAGAACATGGTGCTGATATTTTAAAGAGAACTTTTCCCTGTTAATACTTGAGCTGGAAGTTCCTATCTTGCTGACGTTTAAATATTCTGCCTTATCTCAGTGATGTTTCTATTCTTGTCTCTTTCTATTCTGCCATTAATCTTTAGCAAGACAGCAGGTCCTTTCCGATATCTCCGAGGATTTGTTGAATGGATCAATTTCTATTGAGTGCGAGCGTTGTAATTAACAATTAATTTTGTTTTTATGTGACAGTTTACCTGGTGTGGTATGTAGGCTGAGCAGTGAGCTCTTGCTTGGTTGTTTATTTCACTGCTGTCCTTTACCATGGTACAATTAGCACAAATTTATAAATATTGATTCCAGTGGGGCCCACGCAACAGTGGAGATGATGAGATCAAGACCTACTTAAAGAGGTAAATCAATGTCGCTCTGTAACGCGCACACACACACTCTCAAACACACATTCAGACACTGACATATGCATCCACTCATTCACATTCACATACACACACACACACACATTGGTAGGGTTGCCAGGTGTGATTAAATATATTCCTGGAGGTTTCGTCACATGACTTCCCCCACGCTCTAGCCATTCATCAGTCAACACATTCACCCTTGTGACATAATGCCTTCCCACACCAATTGGATGATGCTTGACTGTCAGACAAACAGCTTTTTTTCCCCCCCACTTACAACACTGGTAAAGAGGAATGTTCAAAGAAAATTTTAAAAAAACCCAATCACTTTAAATGTCCTGATGACTTTTCTCCAGGGCTGCACACAGCAGTGTCCTAGAGATTGATCTTCAACTCCTGGAGACTCCAGGCTAACCCTGCAGAGTTGGCAACCCTACACATTGGGGGGGAATTTTATGGAGGTGACAGAGGCTGGAAAGCATGCGAGAAATTCGCGTTGCCTCTGTTGAGGGGAGGCCTGCCAAATTACAAGCCAATCAGGCAATTAACAGGCCACCGGTAGGCAGCCCACGGGGTCAGGACTCCGGCATCATCAGGGCCTAATCAGAGTCCGGCATCTCTTTGGCTCAGCAGCGCCATCGGGGAGGTGGTGGCTGCTGCGGGAAGTAAACCCACGGTCACGGAATGACCCAGGTAAGGAGGTGAGTGATGGTGGGAGGGGTTTCGCCGTGTGGGGATTGTGGAGGAAGCAGGGGAGGGGGTCAGCAACAAGGGCAGGGGTGTGGCTCTCAGTGGGCCATGCCTTCCCAAGACTGGGTCCCTCAATCCAGTATTTTGTGCCTTTGGATGGGGGAATCCCTTCCCCCTGTGGAGCACAAGCAACCTGCACAGGTTTAATTTATTTTTTAGATTCATCTATGGGTTGTGGGCATCGCTGGCTAGGCCAGCATTTATTGCCTCTGCCTAACTGCCCTTGGGAAGGTAGTGGTGAGCTGCCTTCTTGAATTGCTGCATCGTGGGGCACCTTGTAGATGGTACACACTGCTGCCCCTGTACATCGGTGGTGGAGGGAGTGAATGTTTGTGGATGGGGTGCCAGTCAAGTGGGCTGCTTTGTCCTGGATGGTGTCTTGAGTGTTGTTGGAGCTGCACTCATCCCGGCCGGTGGAGAGTATTCCATCACACTCCTGACTTGTGCCTTGTAGATGGCGGACAGGCTTTGGGGAGTCAGGAGTTGAGTTACTCACCACAGGATGCTTAGCCTCTGACCTGCTCTTGTAGCCACACTATTTATATGGCTAGTCTAGATCAGCTTCTGGTCAATGGTGACCCCCAGGATGTTGATAGTGGGGGATTCAGCGATGGTAATGCCATTGAATGTCAAGGGACGATGGTTAGATTCTCTCTTGTTGGACAGGGTCATTGCCTGGCACTTGTGTGGTCTGAATGTTACTTGCCACTTGTCAGCCCAAGCCTGGATACTGTCTAGGTCTTGCTGCATTTGGACATGAACTGCTTCAGTATCTGAGGAGTTGCGAATGGTGCTGAACATTAAGCAATCATCAGCAAACAACCCCACTTCTGACCTTATAATGGAAGGAAGGTCATTGACTAGGCAACTGAAGATGGTTGGGCCTAGGACACTACCCTGAGGAACTCCTGCAGTGATGTCCTGGGACCGAGATGATTGACTTCCAACAACTACAACCATTTTCCTTTGTGCTAGGTATGACTCCAACCAGCAGAGAGTTGTCCCCCTAATTTCCATTGACTTCAATTTTGTTAGGCCTCCTTGATGCCACACTTGGCCAAAATGCGGTCTTGAGGTCAAGGGCAGTCACTCTTGCTTCACCTTGGGAGTTCAGCTCTTTTGTCCATGTTTGAACCAAGGCTGTAATGAGGTCAGGAGCTGAGTGGCCCTGGTGGAACCCAAACTGAGCGTCTATGAGCAGATTGTTGCTAAGCAAGTGCCGCTTGATGACACTGTTGATGACCCCTTCCATCACTTTACTGATGAGCGAGAGTAGACTTATGGAACGGTAATTGGTCAGGTTGGATTTGTCCTGCTTTTTGTGTACAGGACATACCTGGGCAATTTTCCACATTGTCGGGTAGATGCCAGTGTTGTAGCCGTAATGGATCAGCTTGGCTAGGGGTGTGGCAAGTACTGGAGCACAAGTCTTCAGTACTATTGCCGGAATATTGTCAGGGCCCATAGCCTTTGCAATGTCCAGTGCCTTCAGCCGTTTCTTGATATTACCTGGAGTGAATTGAATTGGCTGAAGGCTGGCATCTGTGATGCTGGGGACCTCTGGAGGTGGCCGAGATGGATCATCCACTTGGCACTTCTGGCTGAAGATTGTTGCAAATGCTTCAGCCTTATCTTTTGCACTGATGTGCTGGGCTGCTCCATCATTGAGAATAGGGTATTTGTGGAGCCTCCTCCTGCAGTGAGTTGTTTAATTGTCCACTAGCATTCACGACTGGAGCTTAGATCTGATCCCTTGGTTGTGGAATTGCTCAGCTCCATCTATTGCTTGCTGCTTATACTGTTTGGCACACAAATCGTCCTATGTTGTAGCTTCACCAGGTTAACACCTCACCATCACAGTAGGTGCAACACCTGCCCCTTTACCTCTTCCCTCCTCACCGTCCAAGGGCCCAACACTCCTTTCAGGTGAAGCAGCATTTCACTTGCACTTCCTTCAACTTAGTCTACTGCATTCGCTGCTCCCAATATGGTCTCCTCTACATTTGAGAGACCAAACGCAGACTGGGTGACCGCTTTGTGGAACACCTTCGGTCTGTCTGCAAGCGTTACCCAGACCTCCCTGTCGCTTGCCATTTCAACACACCACCCTGCTCTCATGCCCACATGTCCGTCCTTGGCTTGCTGCAATGTTCCAGTGAAGCCCAACGCAAACTGGAGGAACAGCACCTCATCTTCCGACTAGGCACTTTACAGCCTTCTGGACTGAATATTGAGTTCAACAACTTCAGACCATGAACTCTCTCCTCTATCATCGCCCCTTTTTACCACCTGTTTCAATAAACATTTTTATTTTTTAATTGTAATTTTAAAATTTTTTTATCTGCTTATTTTTATTTTTATTTATTTACATTTTTATTCATTTATTCATTGTTTTATCCCCATCTTTTATCCTATTTTTGATTTTTTTCCCCACCACCGTCCCCTCCCCCCACCCTCACAAGGGCTACCTGTCACCTGTTCATGTTGTTCTTTCCGGAGTGCTTACCCTTGTCCTGCTATTATCACATCTACTTTCTTACCTTAATACCACCATCAGCACCTCCTTTAGCCCTTACCACTATCATTAACACCCACTTTGTCCATGACACCTTTGTCAATTTCTCCTTTGCCCCCACCAATCACTGGCCTTCTATCCAGCTTCTCCTGCTCCAGCCCCATGAAACAAAATACATTTCATCACATTTCTACTTCCCTGTAGCTCTGAAGAAGAGTCATACGGGCTTGAAAGGTTAAGTCTGTTTTTCCCTTTACAGACGCTGTTAGACCTGCTGAGTTTTTCCAGCATTTTCTGTTTTTGTTTCAGACTTCCAGCATCTGCAGTATTTTGCTTTTACCTCATTTTTAGGTATGCCTGATGCTGCTCCTGACATGCCCTCTTGCACTCTTCAGTGAACCAGGGCTGACCCCCTGGCTTGATGGTAATGCTAGAATGGGGGGTATGTTAGGCCATGAAGTGACAGATTGAGTTCGAGTACAATTCTGCTGCTGCTGATGGCCCACAGCACCTCATGTGTGCCCAGTCTTGGGTTGCTAGTTCTGTTCAAAATCTATCCCATTTAGCACAGTGGTAGTGCCACACAACATGATGGCGGGTATCCTCAATGTGAAAGTGGGACCTCGTCTCCAGAAGGACCATGCGGTGGTCACTCCTACTGATACTGTCATGGACAGATGCATCTGCAGCAGGCAGGTTGGTGAGGATGAGGTCAAGTATGTTTTTCCCTCTTGTTGGTTCCCTCACCACCTGCTGCAGACCCTGTCCAGCAGCTATCTCCCTTAGGACTCGGCCAGCTCGGTCAGTCGTGGTGCTAATGAGACACTTTTGAAGTCCTCCACCCAGAGTACATTCTGCACCCTTGCCACCTTCAGTGCTCCCTCCAAGTGATATTCAACATGGAGGAGCATTGATTCATCAGCTGAGGGAGGGTGGTACGTGGTAATCAGCAGGAGGTTTCCTGCCCATGTTTGACCTGCTGCCATGAGACTTCATGAGGTCCGGAGTCGATGTTGAGGACTCCCAGGGCAACTCCCTCCTGGCTGTATACCACTGTGCCGCCACCTCTACTGGGTCTGTCTTGCCAGTGGGACAGGACATACCCAGGGATGGTGATGGCAGTGTCTGTGATATTATCTGTAAGATATGATTCTGTGAGTATGACTATGTCAGGCTGTTGCTTGACTAGTTTGTGAGACAACTCTCCAAATTTTGGCACAAGCCCCCAGCTGTTAATAAGGAGGGTCGACAGAGTTGAGTTTGCCATTGTCCTTGTTGTTTCCGGTGCCGGGGTCGATGCTGGGTGGTCCGTCCAGTTTCATTCCTTTTAGACTTTTTAGCGGTTCGATACAACTGAGAGCAGTTAAGAGTCAACCACATTGCTGCGGGTCTGGAGTCACATGTAGGCCGGACCAGGTGTGGAGAGCAGATTTCCTTCCCTCAAAGGCATTAGTGAACCAAATGGGGTTTTTCTGACAATCGACAATGGTTTCATGGTAACATCGTTAAAACTTTTAATTCCAGATTTTTATTGAATTCAAAATCCAGAGCATTACCCTGGGCCTCTGGATTCCAGTTACAATAATACCGCGTCACCACCTCCCTGTTTGTCTGTTGTGTTCCCCTCTCACCACAGGCCTGCCCGATTTAATTCCCCAATTAACGGCCTGACAGGGAAGGCCGTCCAGGGCCTTCCCATCACGGACTTAATTGGGGCGGAGGAGGGAGGGTGACAAGACCCCCGCCCCCCCCCCGCTACCACTCTGCCCGATTAAATACCCTGCCCGCCACTGAATGTGCCATGGGGGTGGGCATTAAATACTGCCCACAATCAGACCTAGGGCTGAATTTTTAGGCCTGATGGGGTTGAGCACGGAGGTGGGTGGCTGGGTGGCTGGGTAAATTCACACCGTCGGCTGGTGTGCCTGACTCCATTTGCCCCCGGGGCCATTTCCCCGGAGTTGTGGGGGGAGGTGGGTGTTGGAATGGCTACTCGCTCGAAAGTGCTGAGTAGGCAATTGAGATAGTTAAAGGCCTATTCTGGCTCATTGCCTGAGGTATCAGGGTAACAGGGCAACTGCCGGGAAACACCATCCCAGCAGCAGATCTGGAGAGCCGAATCCCCTGGCAGATTATGAGGCCCTCCCCGCATGCCTGGCTTCAACTGCAGCCATGGGCTTTCTGTGGGGGAGATTCCCCAACTCCCACCCCCACCCCCGTTCCTAATGGTGGCCTGACTGCTAAGGGCATTTTTTATTTTAAAGTCAAAAATGTTGGAGACAGGGTGCCTCATCTTGGAGCAACCTCTCTCTTACTTACCTGAGTAACCAGCCTGTCAGTAGCCCTCCAGCTTCGGGACAATGCCTTGCTGAGTTTAAGTGGGTGATGAAGCTGCTCCTGGCCATTAATTGGTTAGTTCAGGGAGAGTCACAGCTGGGTGACTGCTCCCCCTAAAGTGCAGACTTCTGATCCTCATTTGAGTCTGACGGGCTGCTTCTGAAGTCTGCTCCCAATCTCAGTCTGTACTCACACACAGTCTCTCTCGCACATTCTCTCGCGCGCGCACACTCGCGCGCGCACACTCGCGCACACATACACACATACTCACACACTCATACACTCATACACACTCACATTCTCGCACACTCACACACTCTCGCACACACTCACACACTCTCGCACACACTCACATATACACTCTCAAAGACTTACGCACACTCACAAACATTCTCTCACATTCACACTCTCACACACATTCTCACACACACTTGCACATTCTCACAATCACACACTCACACACATTCTCACACACATTCTCACACACATTCTCACTCACACTCTCACACACATTCTCACACACACTTGCACATTCTCACAATCACACACTCACACACATTCTCACACACATTCTCACACACATTCTCACTCACACTCTCACACACATTCTCACACACACTTGCACATTCTCACAGTCACACACTCTCTCACACATACAGGGGGCGGGGGGTACTCACACATTTCCATTCACTTGGCTCACTGATTAACAGGCAGGTCAAGGAATCCTGACTGAATTGTTTTCCAGCTAAATGATGCTGAGGTCAATTGTAGCACTAACCCATTGCCACCCAACCCCCCCAACCCCCCCGTCCCTCGCCACCAACCCCCTCCCCCGCCATCCCACCCCCAACCGCCATCCCACCCCTAACCCCCATCTGCCCCCACCTCACCCTCTCCCCACCCCACCCTGGCTGGCCTGGCCGAGATGCTTCCTGTGTTGACCTCGGTGCTACATGTTTAAGCTAAATATATATTAAGCACAATTACAGCCATCTCTGATAGACACATGTTCACTGGCATTGATGGCAGTGACCAGTTGCCTTTCAGTTGGATTTGCCTTGACGTCTTAAGGGATGTTGTAAAATGGACGATATATTCCTTCGTATCCAGGGGAGGGCAGGTCAGTCAATGGAATGGTCAGGAAAATGACCATTGAGAGAACCATTTTCTCTCAATGTGAGGGGAGGTCACCTTCAGTTAACTTCCTGACTTGAGGAAGTTTGTACCTTGAGACGATCGCTGTTTCGAACTGTTGTTGCGGGAGGGAGGTGCGGGGGCTGGTGGGGAGGGAGGGGCTGGTGGGGAGAATCAATTTTTTCAGGCAATATTAAAAAGGTCATTGTGTCAGTAAAGAGCATGCTGTGGGATCCTATCAGTGGGCCTGGCATGGTGTCTTGTGAGGCCCTCTATCTGATCACAATGCCCCTTTAAGTCCACAATTGGCAACGCGTGACGTACTCGGGTCACTGACGCCCAACTTCAACACAATGGCCCAATTCACAAGAGCATTCTGGCCTAAACATCTCAAGCAGCCTGTTGCCGTGTTACCGTCGACTGATGAAATTTGAAGAACAATGTGGCTCTTTTACAGTAAAACTGCACTGGAGGCAAACAAGACTTTTGGCTCTATCAGGAGCCAGCATTGAGCACCATCCTCACCTATAAATCTGCCGCACGTTGAAGGCTACAAGCCGGGTTGGCACTCTGTTTACCAAGGCCCACTGTTCCACACGGCTTTTCACCAGTCTAGAAGCCCTGCTGCTTTTCGTAGCCAAGTCGTTTAGTGTCGGCACCTCATAATTTTCTTCCCTTAATTTTTATTTGATCTTGGGATGTGGTCCAAGTTGTGGTCGTTTACCGTCCCGCCGCCATGATCTTACACCTGATTGGCCTGTGGGGCGAACTGGAGCTTCACTAGGCTGGAGGTTAGAGGTGGCAGGATCATTCACCCCAAGCCCATTAAAGAAAGAACTTGCATTTATATAGCACCTTTCATGACCGTGGGATGCCCCCAAAGTGCTTCATGATCAATGACTACACTTCTGAAGCGTAGTCAGTCTGGTGAGGTGGGTCTTAATTGATTGTTTTATGTCAGCCTTCCCTTAATGATTGCACAGCTTAGTTCAGAGTTAGAGTTTGTTGCTATAATGTCAGCCTGCGGACGTTTACAAATGTCCCTTCACCTGCGTAATCACCTTGTTTCATACGGAGCAGAAGTTATGTCTCTTTCACTTTGACAGAGATGATAGTGGGAGGACCTTCTGGAAACAGATACTGTTCACCTGGGTTGTTAGTCCAGTGTGTGACTGGATCCTAGGGTCAGGGGCATGGGTTAAAATTGGCGAAAGGAAAATTAAGATTTCAGAGAGAGAGTTCGAGTGACTGACGCTTGGAATGGTCTCCTGGTCAGCTGGAACCTTAGACTCATTCGGGAGATGCGATGGGGACACTGTGCATTTCTCATTTGGATGGATGGAATATGATGGGCCAAATGGCCTCCCTCATCTGCATTTGTCTGTATCTTGTGCTGGGTAATCAATCAGCCCAACTAAACAAGTGCTCTGCTCAGAATGAGGGTAAAAGCTAAAAACAACAATGGATCGTTTAATAGCCTTCGAGATGGGTCTTCTTTCCAACCTGCCCAGCAGTCTCTTAGAGTTCGAAGGAAACGGGATCTGACAGCGTAAAGACCAGGAGCCAAGTGGGAGGACACTGGGCACCACAAAAAAATCCCACTTAAAAGACCATCATAAAAATGGTTCCACAACAACAACTTGCATTGCTTTTTTTTAATTGGTTGGGATGTGGGCCAGCATTTATTGCCCATCCCTAATTGCCCCTTGAGAAGGTGGTGGTGAGCCACCTTCTTGAACTGCTGCAGCCCATGTGGTGTAGATAGGTTCTGGGCATTTCTGAACCACCCACATTGCTGTGGGTCCAGATGGGGTTTTATGACAACGTGTTCATGGTTATCATTAGACTTTTAATTCCAGATTTTTTATTGTTCTGCCATGGTGGGATTCAAACTCGGGTCCCCCAGAGCATTACCCTGGGTCTCTGGATTACTAGCCCAGTGACAATACCACTACGCCACCTCCCCCTTCCCCTCTTAAATGTAGTAAAACGTCCCAAGGCACTTCACAGAATAGTTACCAAACAAAATCGACACATTACCAAAGGACGAAACATTAGGGACAGGTGATGAAATACGCGTCGAAAAGCAGGTTTGAAGTAGAGTCTTGTTGGAGACGAGAGGGAGGCGGGGAGGTTTAGGCAGGGAATTACAGAGCTTAGGGCCTAGATAGCTGGATAGACGATTGCGGGAGGAGGAAAGCGGGAGATGCAAAAAAGGTCAGAATTGGAGGAAGGTTCTTGGAGGGATGTAGAGTTGGAGGGGGTTACAGAGATAGGGAGGGGAGAGGCCGTGGAAGGATTTGAACAGGGAGATGAGAATTTTAAAATTGAGGCACTAATGGATCATGAGGTCCAGTGAGCACAGGTGTGATGTGTTTGTTAACCCTCCAGTGAAGCGTCTTGAGACATTAAAGGCGCTATATAAATGCAAGCTGGTGATGTCGATTAGAAATAAAACAGCTGAATTCAATTAAGGGATGATGAAACCAGCTTCTTGGCTCCAAAGGAACCCTCACTGTTTGTTCAGAGATGTGACCTTGACATGAGTGAGGATATTACTGGGCAGAGTTTTGGGCGAGTTGATGTTTGCGGAGGGTGGGAGGTGGGAAACCGGATAAAAGTGCCTTTTGAGGCAGCGTGATGAAGGTGGGGTTTATGAGCAGAGGCACAATTGGTGAACAATGCTGTAAGTCAAACCCCCATGAAGTTGTCCAATTCATTCAATGTTGGATTACAAAAGGGCTCAGTAACAATTGCAGGGAAGCAGGTGCTATAACCTCAAGTCTCCTTGATAACTGTTAATTTTACGGCCAAGCCTCTGTTTAATCATTCCCTCTATTTAACCTCAGTTCAAGTTAAGTAACCTGTGAGGGGCGGGTGGGGGAGGTGGGGCATTGGGGGTGGAGAGTTACCCTTTGTATCTCCGAGCTAGGGAGGTTTTAAAACAATCAGTCGTGGCTTCTACTCCTCGGGGTTTAATGCCCGTTGGCAGTGTGCACTTCTCATTACATCTACTCCCCCTGTCAGGTTAACCACTGGGTTAAACTAGCTAATTTTATCTCAACAATTACTACCAGAGGGAACTAAATTACCATCTTGCTCGCTGACCACGTTGGCTTTCGGCCCGGCAATATTTCAGGTTTAAAATCAGCCACTTGTTTGCAAATCCCTCCATAGCCTCGCCCCTCCCTATCTCCATAAACTCCTCCAGCCCTCCGAGATCTCTGCGCTCCTCCAATTCTGGCCTCCTGCACATCCCCAACTTCCTTTGCTCCACCGTTGGCGGCCGTGACTTCAGCTACCTGGCCCCTGAGCTCAGGAATTCCCTCCCCCAGGCCCCCTCCACCTCAGGACTTTCTTACCCCTCCATTAAAGATGCTCCTCAAAATCTCCCTCTTCGACCGAGTTTTTTTGGACACCTCCCCTGATATCCACTTTTGTGGCCAAGTGTCGAATTTGGTTTGCGAAGCGAAGCATCCTGAGGCTTTAAAGGCGCTATACAAATGCAAGTTGGGAGGCGTTGATTGGAAATAAAACTGCTGAATTCAATTAAAAGATGATGAAACCAGTTTCTTTGCTCCAAAAGAGCACTTGCTGTTTGTTCAGTGATCTGGCCTTGATAGTAATGAACACTGAGTTATAACAACAAGGCCACATTTCTAGGAACACGATCGTGCTTTCGTTTGCTGATTACAGGAAAAGAAGGCAGTCAGATTTGGGATCTTTTCTACGTGACTCTGAGAGCAGGTTGAAATTGAAAACATGCTGAGCCTGCTTTTCAAGGCCTGGCTACATTTACAACGGTACCTTGCATTTACATAGCACCTACATCATTTTAAAACAAGGCGGTTCACGGAAGTGAACAGAATGTGACACAGGGAGCCAAAGACTGAAAAAAGAGGTGTGTGTTTTGAGGAGTGTTGTTAAAGAGGAGAGAGAGGTGAAAGGTTTAGGGAGGGAATTCCAGAGCTTAGGGCCCGGACTATGTTGGTCTCTTGAGCATCCCCCTGATCCCCCTTTGCTGCTCTGGGCAACGCTCAGTAGATCTGGCAGCTGTGGAGAGAGAAACACAGTTAATGTTAACCTGAGGGAACCTCCCTCCTTGGTGTGACTCCAGTCCTACACTGGTTGAGTCGCGACGGCTTGAAGCCAACCAGGGAGGGGTAACAAGTGATGACTTATTTACCAGTGTCACTGCCTCCCACGAACAAGTCATCCGAAAGCGGCCAAGCCCCTGTGATGCCACTTCCAGATGGTGAAAGGTCTGCTTCCAGGTCTGCTGCCCAGATTCAGACTGCAGTCTTCCCAAGCTCGCCCAGAAGTCAGCCTTGAGTAATCCTTGTGCTTTGCGAGGGAGGCCACACCCAAAACATATCCAGACAGTCGGTGTATCATTCCCTTATGTGCTCACGATTCCATTGCTCAGTGTGGTCCTAGCTGTGTCTTAAAATCTTAAAGCACAGAAGGAGGCTAATTCAGCCCATCGAGCCTGTGCTGGAGGCCCATCTAGGATCTAGGAGGGGTGGGGATGGGCCCTATTTGGCCTCACAGTGTGCTGCAGAAAGGAAAAATTTAGTCCTGTTTCCTTGGACTGTTATCCTGCTGGGAAAGGTTGTTCTCCTTCGAGCTGAGAAGGCCAAGAGGGGATTTGATGGAGGTGTTTAAAATCATCAAGCATTTAGATAGAGTAAATAAGGAGAAACTGTGTCCAGTAGCTTAAGGGTTGATAACCAGAAGGCCCAGATTTAAAGTGATTGAAGGAAAGAGGCAACTTTAAGGAATGAAAATTTTTTATACAATGAGTGGTTAGGATTTGGAATCACTATGGATACAACTCAATAGTAGCTTTTGAAAGGACATAAACAGAACAATTTTAAGGAAAAGCAGGACATACAGGAAATTTCCCCACTAATTAGTCTTGTCTTTTCAATGGATGGGCAAGTGGGACATTTCCTGTTCACCAATGTCCACATGCTTGTGAGATGGGGAATGCCAATGTGTCTTGGGGAGTGACCTAGAATCCCCCCTCAGGAGAAGAGGTGGTCAGGATAGAGAGTGTAATGGGTAAAAGGAATACGCCTGTTGGGCTGAGAACGAGGGCAAGAGAGCGTGACGTGCAATTCTTAGGAAATAGCACTGTCCTTACAGCACTTGTGTGAACAAGTCATGTGATAAGTGTGTGAATTGGCAGGGATGACCCGGTGTGCCAGAGTGTGGAGTTCAGCTCTGGACATCGCATCACGGGAAGGATACACTGGACTTGGAAAGGGTGCAGCACAAATTCATCAGAACAATACCCGGTTCGAAGTTTTACAATACGACAGGCTGCATAGACTTGGCAGGGTCGATGAATATCTTAAGGCGTCGGTGGATAGATTCTTGACTAACAAGGCAGTCAAAGGTTATCGGGGGTAAGCGGAATGTGCATTTGAGGCCATGATCAGATCAGACATGGATCTTATCAAATGGCGGAGCAGGCTCGAGGGGCTGAATGGCCTACACCTGCTCCTAATTCGTACGTACACGTGTGGAAGAGTAAGAAAGGGTTTGATTGAGGTGTTTACGATGATTGACGGAGTTGGTAGGAGAGATACGGAGAAGTGTTGGTGGGCAAACCCAGGAAAAAAGGGAGTCATCTTAAAAATTAGAGCCAGGCTGTTCAGGGGTGATGTCAGGAAGCACTTCTTCACACAAAGGGTACTGGAAATCTGGGACTCTCTCTCATAACAAGCTGATTCAGCCAGTGGGGGGTGGGGGGTGGGTTGCTGTTGGGGGGAGGTGGTGGTGGGTGGTGGTCAATTGAAAATTTCAGACCTGGCATTGAAAGCCTTTTGCTAGCCAAGAATATTGAGAGGATATGGAAGCAAGGAAGATAAATAGAATTAAATTGCAGATCGAACATGATCTAATTGAATGCTTGAATGGGCTTGAGGGGCTGAATGGCCTCCTCCTCTTCCTGCGCTCCTGGGTCACGCATCCTCTCAATGACCTTCTGCTGGTGTTCGGTGCTTTCTTGCCTGCTTTCTGGCCCCTATGGCGACCATGGCAGGGGTTGTTAATCCACCGGTTCAAGGTGCTGTCAGTCACAGCCCTGCTGTCTCATTTCCCTTTGGCACAGCCCGATGGAGCTGGACGCACCACCTGACTGATAGGCTGCGACCTCTGCACCACACGGTCTGGTGGGTTTATGAGCCTCGAAATTGTTTCGACAGGAAGGTTCCTGACGCAGGTCACGGTCACCAGAGCATTGCAGAGCGAGAAGCCGAACCTGAGTCCGAATTCCAGACTCTGAATTAATCGCAACACTTAACAATGCCCAAACTTCCAGGTAGTCGTATTCCTTCAGCTGAGTGCAAAGCAAAGCTCGTAACATATAACATTCATGTCTGTACTTGGAAACTGGGCCCATGAGCAGCGATTATCAGTTCCAGGGAATGTTCTTGGATCTTTCTAGAAAGACGAGATATAATGGCTACATCGTGGGGCTACTTTGGCACATTGTGTCCCATGTACAGTAACCAAGACAAGAGAAAGAATATTGGGTGCCTTACCTCCTGTTTATCCCAATTAATGTATCAGGAAGACTCTCCCCCCACCCCCGTCCCCTGCTCCATGCTGCACAGGAGCTGTGCACCTGAAATCCAGCAGTACCAGTTGTCCCCTGCCTAGGGCTGAGGCCTAGGCTTATCCCCAGGGAGCGAGTCCACCTCCCCATCCACTGCACTTCTGCTCACTGGCGGGGTCCAGTCCCAGCAGAAGAGTTTGGTTGGGTTGGAGAAGCTACGGTTATTCTGCTTGTAACAAAGGAGGTTGAGGGGAGGAAAGATAGATGTGCACATGAGAGGTTTAGATAAAGTATAAAAGGAAAAGCTGTTCCCATTCACTGATGAGATAAGGACCAGAAGCCACAGATTTAAGGTTTTGGGTGAGAGATAAAGCAGGAATATGTGGAAGAATGTTTTTATGCAGCGAGCGACAATGACCTGGAACTCGCTGCCTACAAGAGTGCAGAAATGATCCAAAGTAAATTGGATGGTCACTTAAGGGAAATAAAATTGCAAGGATGCAGGGATAGAACGGGGGGCATGGGACTGACCTGGATTGCTCTACAGAGAGCCAGCATGGAGTTGATGGACCGAATTGCCTCCTTCTGTATCATAATGACTCGATAGCTCTGATGAAATAGTGTGTCGGTCCCTTAGGGATTGGGGCCTTCTGGCCATTGTTAGGAGAGATGACAGAATAAACACAAAAGACAATCTACCTGCCACTCTTTGGCCTGCCCCCTGGGGGAGGGGGCAATGCAGGTCAAAGTGCCATGTTTCACTGGGCATTCATGCGCTCAGTACCCAGCAAAATGAGCTGGAGTCAAGAGGAGCCATCTCATTTACATGGGCTTGTTGGGCTTATTTGCCCCACCTCCTCCAGCCCCCACTTCCCCATCATATCTTCCTGGAATCCCCTCAGTTGCCTGCATCGATGTAAAAGTGGTGCAGACCCAGTCGAAATGCCACATCCCGTTGATCCTGACTTTGCACTTGGAGCAATACGTATTCACAGGACAGAGAGACTTCCATTTGTATGGCGCCTTTCACAACCTTGAGGTGCTTTGCAGTCAATTAGCGATGGTCGTTGAGGAATAAGTATTGCCCCGGGTCACTGGGCAGTATCCCTTTTCTTTTAAATAGTGCCGTGGGATCTTTGATGTTTGCGTGAGAGGTTGAACATTGCACGTGAAAGGCGGTACCTTTGACAGTGCAGCATTCCCGCACTGGGAGTGTCAGCCTGGACTTTCGTGCCTGGCCTGAGACTTGAAACCACGGCCTCTGACTCAGCGGTGAGAGAGCTTCCTACTGAGTCACAGTTGACAACTAGGGGCAGTGCTCAGCAATATCGGCCTTATTCTGTCAAAGGAACTTTCATTTCATTTCATTTCATTTCATTCTGTCACTTTGTCCATTTTCTTCATTTCACCTCTGCAGAGCGTTTTAGAGCGCTTTTCTAAGTTGAAGGTGCTTTACAGTTGCTGTCACTGAATAGGCTGGTGTGTTGACTCCACCTCGTCTGAGTGACCATCCTTCACTCAGCGTTGGCCAAACTATTCAACCCCAGCAATTATCACAACCCTATTCTCACTAATCCCTCACATGCACTTCCCAGTGATCGGGAAATAGGGGTCCTGATAGGTTCTTCCCCTCCCTGCATGTGGGAATACCGAGGATAATTATATCACGATTAGCATAAACTGGGGATTCAACCTTGACCCACAAGAGGAAGTCCAGCGCTTAAAGCCTAAGCAGCTGAAGGCACAGCCGGCAATGGGGGAGCGTTGTGAGTTGGGGTGTTGGGGGTGGAAAAGATGCTAATGGCAGAGATCTCGGAGGGTTGTCAGAAATGCCAACCAGAACAATAAAAAAAACTCCTTTCCTTTCTTTGGTAAACACGCAACATGAGAAAGTAACTACTCTGCAAGGAAACTGTCCCGTTACAGAATCATCTCCTGATATACAGTCTTTTTTCTGCTCCTTTGCCCTCAAACCCAATCACTCTCCTTCAGGGTGTTGAAATCACCAACAACTTTGCTGGAAGGTGTCCTGGACGTCCCTCTGACATCATCACCACTCAAGGTCATTAAGGCCCAGGAGGAACAAATACAGTCCCCGTTAACTTTAACGTTACTGTGACAGGTTAGTGTTGCACTATTGTGGCTGCTCTGTTCACCTGCTGATCTGGCTGGATGGCTGGAAACTCTGCACGTCCATTTTCCTGTCAGCCACACTCTCCCCATTCACTGGAGGGAAAGCTGGAGGTCAGCAAGTGCAGGTGGAAAATTTTGACCTCAGCATCTTCATGGGTCTTACAAGCGATAGACTCTGAGACAGTCACTTCAAACACCCTCTGGATGCTACTTATTAAATTCTTTTTTGGGATGTGGGTATCACTGGCCAGACTGGCACTTATTACCCATCCCTAGATGCCCTGATTTGAGTGGCTCACTAGGCCAATTCAATGGTAAGTTTCCTTCCCTAAAGAGCATTGGCGAGCCAGTTGGGTTTAATAACTTTTTTTAAGCTGAACTTAAATTCTCGTGCATCAGTTGTCGAAATTTCCTTCAGACTTATGCATTGCTAGTCCAGTAACATGACCTCTACACTACTGTAGCCCTGTTACTATTACATGGCACCCAACCCATGTTATATTGTGTGCTTGCTGATGTCAGGCAATCTCTTCATCCTCCTATCCTTAAGGTTTGCTCTGCTTTACACTCAGAACCTTTATCATTTGAAATTCTCTCGGGCCTCACTCTGAGTTGTGAATATAATCTGGTGACTGTTTCTTTATCCTGTCTAGATGGTATCATGAGGTAGGTCTCTCCCTCCTCCTACAGACTATATGGGGTCTTTGGTATTTGCTGAAAAGAGAGATGTGTTGAAGCTTTTTGTCTTGCACTTATCAGGACACTTTGCAAGAATACAAATATAAGGGGGAAACAACAATTTATACTATATGTGAAGAGAGTGCTGATTGGTTAGCAAGTGGACTCTGATTGGTATAAGTGTTGCCATGGAGAATGGCCCAGTGATGGTGACTGACAGTTAACTGCCAAGCGTTATTTGAAATTTAAACCAGGCAGCTTGACCCTAATTGGTCAAGGCATTACCCTGAGGAATGTGTCAGCGAATGGCTGTTACTTATGTTGTTTAGCTGAAACAGGTGCAATGTGTGTACACGTTCTTTCTGTCTGCAAAGAACAGGGCCTTGTGCATTAATATATGTAGCTTCCAGTGTGCTATATGGGGACATTTATTTTACAATTGCTGGTACGGGATAAGTATCTTCACAAGTTGTCCCCCTGGGTTTTACTGTGAGGTTTGTGGTTACACTTAATATGAGATTCAGTGTTCTCCTGGCTGGCCTTTGAACGAAGGGAAATGGAGAGTTTTGTGATGCAATGTCAATTCTCCATAAAAGCATTTTTGTGCTACTCCTGAATACCAGTCCCACCACTTGGATGTCGATCAGGTGGGTGAAAGCATGGCCACCAGTGACCGAGCCGAGGCGGGAGAAGTCAGGGAAGAGAGGGATTTAAATGGAGACGGGAACCGATGATACCAACACCAACAATAACAGCGTGCGTTTCTGTCAGGCCTTTACTTCAGTGAAATGTCCCAAAGTATTTCACAGGAGCAATTATCCAACAAAACTTGGTACTGAGTCCCATTGAGGAGATATTAGGACAGGTGACCAAAAACGTGGTCAATGAGGTTGGTTTTAAGAGTCATTTTAATGGATGAGAGCGAGAGGCAAAGAGATTTAGGGAAGGAAGTCCAGGGCTTAGGAGCCATAGCTGAAGGAACACTGCCAATGGTGGGGTGAAGGAAATCAGGATGTGCGAGAGACCAGAATTGGAGGAGCGCTGAGATTTCGGAGGGTTGTAGGTCTGGAGGAGATTACCGAGATGGGGAAGGGTGAGGCCACAGAGGGATTTCAAAAACAAGGAAGAGAATTTGAACAGGGAGTGATTTAAACAGGGATGGGGAGGGGGCAAGGCCACAGAGGGATTTATACTCCACATTACTGTGTCACTTTATATAAGCTCCCTCCCAGGTTTTTCTTCTTACACTTTTAATTTCTGAAAACGCAATCTGTCACAAAGTGCAAATCCCCTTCCCCGCATCACTTTCTTTGCTCAATGTTGAATGGACAATGCACCTGGTCACTGCCATTCTGCAGAGCTCCCTCCACCACTCACCCTCCCCCCCCCTCCCCCCCCCCCCCCACCCCCTTAACCTCCCCCTCTTTGGAGCTTGAGGATATTATGTTACCCCTGCTCCTCCCTCCAGCCTGGTTGAAGAGCAAAGCTTCTATCCTTTTCCTCCCTCTTGTCCCTGGAGTGCTATGGTTGGAATGTCTCGCCAATCTGGTCAGGTGTTTCCAGACCCACCAACCCCACCCTCAGGCTCCTCGAAAACCTTTCTTTTCATTCAGGGCAGCAATAAATCTAGCACGCTCACACGCAGAGAGAGAGAGAGAGAGAGGCTGAGAGGACTGCTGAGCCTCTGAAGAGATAGAGTCGGGGGAACAGACAATGAGAGTTAAACTGCTTTTTCCGACCTCCTGTTCACACAAGCTGCCCTGGAATTCTCTCTCTGTTGCAAGGCCAGAGAGCAAAACAGAAACAACCTTGTTTTAGTAACCAGGATAATGCCAAGAGATAATGTTTCAATGGCAGGGTCTTTATATAATAGAGGAGGCCGCTCAGCCCTTGAGCCTGTTCTGCTATTCAATCGGATCATGGTTGATCTTTATCTTCACTCCACTACCTTATATTAGGGGATACCTATTTCTCTTATATTAGGGGATACCTATTTCTCTTATATTAGGGGATACCTATTTCTCTTAATTATATTGCACAGAATTTACAGCACAGAAACAGGCCATTCAACCCAACAGGTCTAAACTGACTTTTATGCTCCACAAGTATGAATTTGGAGAGGAGTAGGCCATTTGGCCCCTCGAAGCTGCTCCGCCATTTGATAAGGTCATGGCTGATCTGACTGTGGCCTCAACTCCACTTTCCTGCCTACAGCCCATAAGACTCCCTTGTCAATCAAGAATCTATCTAACTCAGCCTTGAGTATATTCAATGACCCAGCCTCCACTGCTCTCTGGGGAAGAGAATTTCTTAGACTAGTGACACTCTGAGAGAAAAAAATTCTCCTAATCTCCATCTTAAATGGGAGGCCCCTTACTATTAAACTGTGTCCCCTTGTTCTAGTCTCTACCATAAGGTGAAGTATCCTCTCATCATCCACCCTATCTTACATGTTTCAATAAGACCACCTCTCAATCTTCTAAGCTCCCATGGATACAGGCCCAACCTGTCCAGCTTTTCCTGATAAGATAGCCCCTTCATCCCAGGAATTAGTTGAGTGAACCTTCTCTGAACTGCTTCTAATGCAATTGGATCCTTTCTCAAGTAAGGAGACCAAAGCTGTGCACAGTACCCTAGATGTGATCTCCAGCAATGCTTCCATACTTTCATATTCCATTCCCATTGCAATAAACACCAACATTCCATCTGCCTTCCTAATCACTTGCTGTACCTGCATACTAACTTTTTGTGATTCATGAAACAGGACACCCAGATCCCTCTGTACCTCAGAGTTCTGCAGTCTCTCTCCATTTAAATATATACTGCTTTTCTATTCTTCCTGCCAAAGTGAGACATGTTCACATTTTCCCACATTATATTCCATCTATCAATTTTTTGCCCACTCACTTAATCTATCTAAATCCCTTTGTAGACTCTTTATGTTCTCCTCATAATTTACTTTCCTACCTATCTTTGTGTCATCAGCAAATTTAACAGCCGTACTGTAGTAATTTTGTTTTTGTTTAGTGTGCAATGGACCTCTAAGAATAATACTCATTAGGCAAGATCACGTGATCTGTAATAACCAATAGGAGAGCAGCAGGGGCTACCTCAGCAGTCAGTGCAGAGATAGAGTTGGAGTTGAAAGCACACGTGTAGTTGCTGCTGAGTAGATTGTAAATAAACTTAATGGGCTGAATTTTTCCGTCAGCGATTTGGGGGCGGGGCCCGCTCGCCGACGTGTAAAATGATGCACGATGACATCGGGAGGAACCCCCGGCGTCATCCCGCCCCATTTAAATATTCAGGAAGGCGGGGGCACAGCCAAATCGGCTGTCCGCCTGCTGACCTGTCAATGGCCAATTGAGGCCATTGACAGGATAGTTAAAACAATTAAAGGCCCTGCCCGTCCAACCTTAAGGTTGGCGGGTCGGCCAGGAGTCCCAGCAGCAAATAGATAAAACATGAAACCTCATCCAGCGGCGGGATGAGGTTTCATGTAAGGTTTAAAAAACTTTATTAAAGTTTGAGTGAAATTTTATTAACACGTCCCATCTCGTGTGACATTGTCACATGAGGGGCTCACATTAATGATTTTTTTATTTTTCCATTTTTAAAGTTTGAAAAACTTTCAGCGATCTCCCTGAGGCAGCACTTAGCCTCAGGGAGATGTGCGCTCTATTGTGCGCACGTGCGAAAGAGCGCACTCTCGCATTTGGGGAATCCCCCCTGCCCGCACAGGGAACGCACAGCACTTCCCAGCAGACATCACGCTGGGTGGGCCTTAATTGGCCCGCCCACTTAAAATGGCGGCGGGGCCCACTTCTCCGGCGGGGATCGGCTCCCCGCCCGCCGGAGATTGGGTCAGACCCGCCCGCCCGACAGGCAGAAAATTCTGCCCCATGTTTCTACCCAAGAAGTGCCTGCAGGTCAACTCTATCGTTAATAGAACAACTTGGCCGCCCTACATTCAGCCCCTTCATCCAAATAATTGGTATAGATTGTAAATAGTTGAGGCCTCAGCACCGATCACTGTGGCACTCCACTCGTCACAGCTTGCCAACCTGAAAATGACCCATTTATCCCTACTTTCTGTTTCCTGTTAGCCAACCAATTCTCTATCCATGATAATATGTTACCCCCCGCCTACACCATGAGTCTTATTTTGTGTTGTAACCTCTGATGTGGCACTTTATTAAATGCCTATGGGAAATCCAAAGCTGACTTCATCTCATTCTACCAACATATTATACAATACTCTTATTTCTAGACCTCTTTCAATTGGCCCTGAACTTAGCCAGCTGTTTTTTGGTGGGGAGTGGGGTTGAGGGGTGGGGGCGGTGGGGGTAGAGATTTCCACTACCTTTTGTGTGAAGAAGTGCTTTCTGACATCACCCCTGTATGACCGAGCTGTAAATTGCTCCCTTGTTCTGGACCTCGCCCTCACCCCGCCCCCCTTCAGAGGAAGTACTTTCTCCCTAACTATCCTCTCAACAAATTTAATCATTTTAAACACTTCCATATGATCACCTGACCCCACCACCCACCCCAAATGTTTCCATAGCACTGTGGAAAAAAAAAAATCATTCCTACAGCACCTTTCACTATCTCAGGACATACCAAAACACTCTACAGCCAATGAATACTTTGGAAGAGTCTTCACTGTTGTTATGTAGGAAACACAGAGCCAATTTGCGCACAGCAAGCTCCCACATATGGCAATGTGATAATGGCCAAATAATCTGTTTTTAGCAATGTTGGCTGAGGGATAATTATCAGCCAGGACACTGGAGAGAACGCTTCTGTTCTTCTTCGTATAGGACCAAGGAATCTTTCACATCCCTCTGAGGGGTCTCAGTTTAACACATCACTGGAAAAACAGCACTGCAGACTGCGTAGCACTCCCTCAGTGCATGCACTGGAGTGCCAGCCTATTTTTATTCCCAATGGGCTGAAATTTCCCTGCCCCGGGATGTCTGGCTTGGAGGCAGGGCAGGAAAGTAGCGGGGAGGAGGGGTGCTTTGGGACAGCTTGGGACACATTCCTTCTGGGGCAGGAGAGTTTCCCGGCGGTGGGCAGGGAGACAGATCGGCCACCCACTGAACAGAGGTGGGCATCTGATTAGCAAATTTAAGACCCCGATTAGGAGCAATTTAGAGTGTTTACTGGTATTTTGTTGAAGTTTAGTCACCTCCCGCGGAGGCCTCACAATGGCAGCCCGGGCGGAGGGTGGGGGTAGGAAGCAGCAGCACCCGAGCCTCGTTGCCCCTAAGAGGGGGCTGTGGGCGGAAAGGCAACCCCCATAGCCCCAAACAGGTCTTTGACATTCTTTGCTTTCTACCCGTCTGCTTGGCCTCACTGAATGTACAATATAAATTCCTACCTTCAGGATGCCCTCTTGACTTCCTACAGCAGCTCCAGGGCTCTGGGTGGGGATGGCGAGGCTCCAGGGGGCGGCTGCCCCTCTGATAGCGCCAGCAGCATTGGGCCCGCCATTTGTAATTACATTGCAAGCTTGGCGGTGGCCAATTAAGAGGCTGCTTCTGGAAAATAGTTCCACAAGACTGACTCGTGGCAAGTGCAGGCACTGGGCATGCAATGTAACGCTGCATTGCAACAATTTACCCCCCTCCCCCACACCCTGTGCTGTACCAATATACCCCCCACACCCTGTGCTGTCCTAATATACCCCACACACCCTGTGCTGTACTAATATATACCCCCCACACACCCTGTGCTGTCCTAATATATACCCCCCACACACCCTGTGCTGTACCAATATACCCCCCACACTCTGTGCTGTACTAATATATACCCCCCACACACCCTGTGCTGTCCTAATATATCCCCCCCACACCCTGTGCTGTCCTAATATATCCCCCCCACACCCTGTGCTGTCCTAATATATCCCCCCCACATCCTGTGCTGTCCTAATATACCCCACACACCCTGTGCTGTACTAATATATCCCCCCCACACCCTGTGCTGTACTAATATACCCCACACACCCTGTGCTCTACTAATATACCCACCACACCCTGTGCTCTACTAATATACCCACCACACCCTGTGCTGTACTAATATATCCCACACACCCTGTGCTGTACTAATATATCCCCCACACCCTGTGCTGTACTAATATACCCCACACACCCTGTGCTCTACTAATATACCCACCACACCCTGTGCTCTACTAATATACCCACCACACCCTGTGCTCTACTAATATACCCCACATACCCTGTGCTGTCCTAATATACCCCACACACCCTGTGCTGTACTAATATATCCCCCCCACACCCTGTGCTGTACTAATATATCCCCCCCACACCCTGTGCTGTACTAATATACCCCACACACCCTGTGCTCTACTAATATACCCACCACACCCTGTGCTCTACTAATATACCCACCACACCCTGTGCTGTACTAATATACCCCACACACCCTGTGCTGTACTAATATACCCCACATACCCTGTGCTGTCCTAATATACCCCACACACCCTGTGCTGTCCTAATACACCCCCCCCACACCCTGTGCTGTACTAATATACCCCACACACCCTGTGCTCTACTAATATACCCACCACACCCTGTGCTCTACTAATATACCCACCACACCCTGTGCTCTACTAATATACCCACCACACCCTGTGCTGTACTAATATACCCCACACACCCTGTGTTGTACTAATATACCCACCACACCCTGTGCTGTACTAATATACCCACCACACCCTGTGCGGTACTAATATACCCCACACACCCTGCACTTTCAAAAAATTCATTTGTGGGAAGTGGGCGTCACTGGCTAGGCCAGCATTTATTGCCCATCCCTAATTGCCCTCATTCAGAGGGCATTTAAAAATCAACCATATTGCTGTGGGTCTGGTGTCACATGTAGGCCAGGCCAGACCAGGTAAGGACAGGAGATTTCCTTCTCTTTAGGACCTTAGTGAACCAGCTGGGTTTTTACAACAATCAACAATGGTTTAATGGTCATCATCACAATTCTTTAGTTCCAGATTTCAAAATCAACTAATTCAAATTTCACCATCTGCTGTGGTAGAATTGAAACCCGGGTCCCCAGAGGATTGCGTTGAGGATCTAGAATACCAGTCCAGTGACAATACTACTATGCTACTGCCTTCCCACACACCCTGCCCTGTATCAATATACCCACACACCCTGCCCTGTATCAATATACCCACACACCCTGCCCTGTATCAATATACCCACACACCCTGCCCTGTATCAATATACCCACACACCCTGTAATGTATCAATATACCACACACCCTGTAATGTATCAAGATACCCAGACACCCTGCCCTGTAACAATATACCCACACACCCTGTAATGTATCAATATACCCACACACCCTGCCCTGTATCAATATACCCACACACCCTGTAATGTATCAATATACCCACACACCCTGTAATGTATCAATATACCCACACACCCTGTAATGTATCAAGATACCCAGACACCCTGCCCTGTAACAATATACCACACACCCTGTAATGTATCAATATACCCACACATCCTGTAATGTATCAATATACCCCACTCACCCCATACTGTATCAATATACCCCATACCTTACGCTGTATCAATATACCCACTCACCCTGCACTGTGTCAATATACCCCATCCCCTGCACTGTATTAATATACCCCACACACCCTGCACCATATCAATATACCCCCCACACACCCTGCACTGTCTAACTATACCCCACTCATCCTGTACTGTGGCTCTGTATTGCACTCTGCCTATAATCTCTACCACATGTACTATGTTATAGGAACTCATGCAGAACTATTTTGCCTGGAATGCTTTTCCTTTGTATCTGGGTTGTTGTGAAGAGGATAAAAACAGCAAGCTCACAGCTCTTTGCCTGCAGTCGGAATAACTCAGTCACTGAACAATTTGGTTCAACACAACTAAGAATAATCACTCAACGAAACAAGCACATCATCTGTATTGATGACATCAATCACCTAAACCCTGCTGTTAGCTGCGCAATAATTCAATCATTTGGCTATAAATAGTGTTAAAGAATACAGTACAGAGTGACTGTACACTGAGGAGTGAGTGGGTGCTTCCAGACTCTTGTCCTGTTATTCCATCCCTGCTCATATTGTGGAAAGAACTAGACATAAAGCTGTGCATGAAATACTATACTCAGTCTCCATTTTATAAAACAGACACAAAGGCTCTGGAGAAGGTGCAAAAAGATTCACAAGGGTGAGAGTGGAATTGTGAGCTTATACCTACCAGGGAAGTGAACAGGCGAGGCTCTTTTCTCTAGAAAAGCTGAGGCTTAGGGTTGACCAGATGGAGGGCTTTTTTGGAGAGGGAGTGGGGGGTGTTGGTAGCAGTTAGGGTGGCGGGAAATGGGGGTGTGGTGGTAATGTCATTGGACGAGTAATCCTGAGGCCCAGGCTAATGCTCTGGGGACATGGGTTCAAATCCCACCACAGCAGCTGATAGGAATTTAAATTCAATTAATAAAATCTGGAATTGAAAGCAAGTCTCAGTAATGGTGACCATGAAACTGTTGTCGATTGGTGTAAACACCCATCTGCTTCACTATTCACAATATACATCAATGATTTGAACGAGGGAACCAAATGTAATATTTCCAAGTTTGCTGGTGACACCAAACTTGGTGAGAATGTGAGCAGTGAGGAGGATGTTAAGAGGCTTCAAGGCGATTTAGACAGGTTGAGTGAGTGGGCAAATACATGGCAGATGCAGTATAACGTGGATAAGTGTTCAGTAAGAAAAACAGAATGGCAGTGTATTATTTAAATGGTGATAGACTGGGAAATGTTGATGTACAAAGGGACCTGGTTGCCCTTGTACACCAGTTACTGAAAGCAAGCATATAGATGCAGCAGGCAGTTAAGAAGGCAAATGGTTTGTCGGCCTTCATTGTGAGAGAACTTGAGTACAGGAGCAAGGAGGATGTCTTACTGCAGCTGTACAGGGCCTTGGTGAGAGCACACCTGGTATATTATGTACAGTTTTGGTCTCCTTACCTAAGAAAGGATATACTTGCCATGGAGGGAGTACAGTAAATGTTCATCTGACTGATTCCTGGGATGGGAGGATTGTCGTATGAGGAGAGGTTGGGTCGACTAGTCCTGTGTTCACTGGAGTTTAGAAGAATGAGAGGGGATCTCATTGAAACGTATAAAACTCTGACAGGGATGAACAGACTGGATGCAGGGATGATGTTTCCTCTGGCTGGAGGGTTAAGAACAAGGGGTCACAGTCTCAGGATAGAGGGTAGGCCATTTAGGACTGGGATGAGGAGAAATTTCTTCACTCAGAGGGTGGTGAGCCTATGGAATTCTCTACCACAGAGGCGGTGGAGGCCAAGTCACTGATTATAGTTAAGAAGGTAATAGATTTCTGGACTGTAAAGGCATCAAGGGGTATGGGGAGAGAGAGGGAGTACGGCGTTGAGATAGAGGATCAGCCATGATCATGTTGAATAGTGGAGCAGGCTCGAAGGGCTGAATGACCTACTCCTGCTCCTATTTTCTTTGTTTCTATGTTTACTAATCCCCTTTAGGGAAGGAAATCTGCCATCTTTACCCAGTGTGGCCTACATGTGACTCCAGGTCCACAGTCATGTGGTTGACCCTTAACTGCCCTCTGAAATGACCTCGCAAATCACCCAGTTCAAGGACAATTAGGGATGGGCAACAAATGCTGGCCTTGCCAGCGACACCCACATCCTAGGAAAGAA
Organism: Cetorhinus maximus; assembly: GCF_964194155.1. Classification (NCBI taxonomy): domain Eukaryota; kingdom Metazoa; phylum Chordata; class Chondrichthyes; order Lamniformes; family Cetorhinidae; genus Cetorhinus; species Cetorhinus maximus. The sequence goes on along the minus strand of NW_027596548.1, from coordinate 90,598 downwards.
TACATTTTAAAAAATGAAGAAAAGAGTTTCTCGAGTAGACGGGAGATCCCAGTATTTACAGAGAGTTGGCAGGAAAGAGCTGTGGAGGTCAGGAAACCCAGGGCAGCAGGAAGGTGTGACCCCTGTCGTGGGTAACACCAGGACCCATTTAAATTTTTTTTGTCTGTGTGTCCTGGTTGGCAGCAAGCCAGTTTGAGAGGCTTTTTGGGGCAGGAGCTCCTGTGGCACTAGGATGCAAGCGGGGAGCAGAGAGGAGGTTGGGAGGGAGAATGGAGGTATAGGACGGGAGATCAGAGGGCAAGTGAGGAGGACGCCAAAGTTGGTGATGGAGATTGTGAATCGCAGGTGGAGGTCAGAGGGAGTGAGCAATTAGAAGAAACCTGTTGGGGGGGGGGGTGACGGTATATCCTCGGTCAGGGTGAGGGGTGTGGGTGGTGGTATCTAGAAGGCAGAGGCAGACAGTTGAGGGAGAGGAAGTAAGTTAACCTAGTCGGGGGCCGGTGAGTGGGGTACACTCCTGCTCATTATCGCATTTAAATTACAGCCCTGCTTCTGGAGAGCAGGCGAGTCAACCACCCCTACAACCCACCTTTGTTAAAACTGGATTGGTTTCTAATTTTTAAAATTTTAATGGCTGTTCCCATCTCCCACCAATTCTGGGAGAGTAACATTTTCCCTGGAGTTTTCACTTGTGAGGGAAATGCAAAGCAAGGGCCCAAGCCAGATGGTGAAGTATGAAACAGGACACAGGTCTTTCCCTTGTTAGTAGGTTTATCCACAGAACGCAGCATTATAGGTTTCTGCCTCTTAACAACCAACCCAGCTGATTCCCTTTATACTCTTTTGAGTATACAAATAAACTGAAACAGACTAATTACCAAATTGACTCATTAAACAGATTGAGAGCCCCTTAAAGGGGCACTGGATCAAAGGTAAACATTTAAAGGAATCTTATATAATTAAATTAAGATGCTGTTCAGGGGCTTATGATGCACTCCGGCCCCTGTGGCCCCACTGGTCACCGAAGGCCTCAAACAGACCAGCGGACACAGTGCGCTCCGTCTCCAGGGACATCCAGGCGTGAATGTAGCTGCGAAAGAGGGGCAAACAGTCAGAGCAGATGACCCCCCTCCCCCTCAGCTGCCCACGGCCTGGACCTGTTGAGGGCCACCTTGGCCAGGCCCAGGAGCTGGCTAACCAGGAGGCCCTCTGCCCCGTCTGCCCTGGCTCTACACCAGGCGGCCAAAGATCAGGGGCATGGGGCTGAGGCGCGACAGAACGTGAGGACCAACCCCTTCAAATAATCAAAAAAGGGGCTGCAACCTCGCACAGCTCATATACACGTGGAACATGGACTCCCCAAGACCGCAGAAAGTACAGGCGGCCTGGGAACCTGCGAACCATCTTAACCTCTTGTTGCCCAGTTTATTGCTGCCTGTGACACCCTCCGTGCCAAATCCCCGATGGTAAATGGGAGGACTCTCACGCAGAGAGCCCTCCACTGGGGCACTCCGCCACCTCCAGACAGTAGAACTGAACACCATGATGAGTCTGAATGGCTGATAAGGGTGAGGAAGTGAAGTGTGTGTAGCAGCAGCAGCCCCAACAGGAAGTCCCACCATGCAGACCGAAAAGGCAGGGAGGGAGCTTCCGTGAGATGGGTCAAACTGTGAGGACGAGGTTTCCGAGGGAGGTTTCGGGACAGTGTGAAACTGTCCGAGCGGGCGGTCAGTTTGGGTGAGAGTCCACCGCACGCTTGAGCGGCCTCGACACCTCGAGTGTAGCTGGGGCCGAGCACCGTGATTGGGAGGCTGTAGATGGCTTTGGCCGTGAGCTGGACATCAACAGGCAAGCTGCTGCGGCTCCATCCAGCCCCGCTCCTCCGCCATCCACCACGTCCCCAACACCCTGGTCACCCCAGCAGCCTGAGCCCCACTCTCCCACCAGCCACGCAAACCCATCTTGGCGGCAGTGCAGGTTCCTGAGCAGCAGTGGCTCTCTGACGATAGCCGCTAGCCCTGGCGGGAGAGAACACCGACACGAGGCAACTGTGTTCCAGGTTTTGATCAGTTCCTGGTAAAAGACAGGGAACTCCTGCAAGGGGGCCTGGAGACCTCCCAGGCCTAAAAACATAGAAACTAGGAGCAGGAGTAGGCCATTCGGCCCTTCGAGCCTGCTCCACCATTCATTATGACCATGGCTGATCATCCAACTCAATAGCTTGCTCCCGCTTTCTCCCCATATCCTTTGATCCCTTTCGCCCCAAGAGCTATATCTAACTCCTTCTTGAAAGCATACAATGTTTTGGTCTGTTAGAATTGTCGCTGCGGGTCACAGTTGGGGGCCATGCACCTGACGGAGGAAATTCGTCACCAGTGCATAAGATCAGGGAGGGGACTCAACATCAAGGCATCACTGTAGGGCCTGAAGGTAATATTAGGCCTAGGTCGATGTCATGTCAGTCCACCTGGTTTCCTTCCTTTTAGTGGTTTGATGTGACTGAGTGGTTTGTTAGGCCTTTCAGAGGGCAGTTAAGAGTCAACCACGTTGCTGTGGATCTGGATCTGGAGTCACATGTAGGCCAGACCAGGTAAAAATGGCAGATTTCCCTCCCTAAAGGGGCATTAGTGACCCAGATGATAGGTTTTTATGACAATCATGGTCACCATTACTGAGACTAGCTTCATATTCCAGATTTATTAATTGAATTGAAATGCCACAAGCTGCTGCGGAGAGATTTGAGTCCATGTTGCTAGGCAATTAACCTCAGCACTACTGGTCTAGTGACATTACCACTAGGCTACTACCTTCTCCCATAAGGTAGGAGAAGGATTGTGTGGAGAATAAACACCAGCATGGACCAGATGGGCTGAATGGCCTGGTCCTGTGCATGTACACATCGCTGCCGTCTGTGACTGAAGTTGATTGTCAGGAGAATCAGAGAGGAGTTGCCGTGATCTAGAATGTGCTTCCTGAAAGGGCGATGGGAGCAGATACAATAATGGCTTCCAAAAGAGAAGCGGATAAACACTGGAAAAGGAAAAAAAAAAAATATTTGCGGGACTAAGGGGAAAGAGCACCCAGGTGGAAATACAAAATACAGCAGCTGAAAATCCCAAATAAGTACAAGAGGTGCTGGGAATACTCAGCAGGTCAGGCAGCGTCGGAGAAGAGAAGCAGAGTGAAGGAGGTGGGATTTTCCGGCCCAGCCCAGCCCAGCCCGCTGCTGGGATCGCCCGGCCCCGTCGAACGTCCACGGACTTTTAGCTGGGCCGCCGAATCTCCCACGGCGGGTCCGGAAAATCCCGGCCTAGCGTTTCAGGCTGAGATGAGCCGTCATCTTTTCCGATGGAAGGTCACCTCAGTCCGAAACGATGGCCAGAATTCTCAAGCACTGCACCCTCCCCCTCACCCCCGCCCACCCCCCTCTCACCCCCCCCTCCCCCCAACCAACCCCCACCAACCCCGAGGCGGGCCCGACGAGCCATTGAAATCTCTGTTCACATCAGCGGGACTGGGAATGAGGGCTGGAAAATTCTGCCCGATGACTCTGTTTCTCTCCACAGATGCTGCCTGACCTGCTGAGTATTCCTGGCATTTATTTTGTTTCTATCCCGGTTGTAATAATTGGACGGCCCTTCCAAAGAGCCAGCATAGACGTTATAGGCCAAATGGCCTCCTCTGTGCTGTATGATTCCAGACCACCCAATACATTCTGCGTGTTGGTATAAAGCTTCCCTGCAGGACATTTTAAACCACAAACACCACGGACTCTTTAATATCCCCAGGTATGAGCTGCAGCATTGGAATCTCAAGATATCTTTTACCATCAGATCTCAAACTCCTTTCAGATGTTTGTGCACTGCATTAGGAAGCCATCAAATAAGATAATAACAATTAAACTGCTTCATCAGGTCATCTTGCTTCTCACCATTCGAATGGTCTGTGGGTGGCTGTTAATGCACAAGATGTTAATGCATCAAAACCCATTGACAGATGTGAAGCCTCTCCTGGGTTTTAGATAGATGAGGTAAAATCGCTTTCACATTCACACAGTATCCTCTCAACTGAGCCCGACTGTGGGAGTTACTCCAGAAGTGTGCTGTTGTCGTGAGAGTGTTGGCTGGGGGGGATGGGGTTTGATGTTATATGGTTTCTTTATTAAAGGGGTCCTCTCCGTCTGGTAAAAGGGCCTTTTGTGAAACCGAAGGTCGCTCGAGGCATGTTTTTGGGTCATGCTTGGGATTAATGTGCAGCTGCAAAGACTATCAGATGTTTCAGAAATTATATGCATGAAAATGATTGCAGGAGGAAGCTGAGGGTGAAGGTGAAGAGGATGACGTGAAGAGAAAGAGCTTCCCAAGGAGGAAGAAGATATATAGATGGACAGGCAGTGAAGCATTCTCACGAGGAACAGGGCGAAGTGGAGAAGAAGAGACAAAAGTCAGGAAATGAAGAGTGGACAGAACCCAAAGCCGAAGATTAAACACTCCCAGCTCCGAAGGACCTTTCCTTTGGGATCCTTTCCCCTTCGTCCCCATTGTGCTGAAGTGAAGATTTATTGTGCCTGCCATATTCTCTATTCCTTAGCTCTCTGAGTTCCTTCCCTTCCTCAGTCTCTCCGGCCTCCTACAACAAGCTGCCTTTTAACCTTAAATTTGCCACCAGCTAACCAACATTCTCCTGGCCAGCCTCCAGCCTGCCACCCTCCATAAACTTAAACTCACCCAAAATGCTGGTTTCCCCAGGTCATTTCCCACTTCAAACCCTGTTCACCTGCCGCCAGGGTGACCGAATTTTAAGGTGTTGCCCCTTGTTTTGACTGTTTGACTTGTGTCCATTAAGTGACACCTTTTGTCCCGTATTTCTAGGACAGCCTGTGGGAGAGCGACCCTGGGAATCTCCAGGGTGAGTTTGACTGATGAGGTGGTAATGTGGTGACTCAACGAGACAAGTTGTAAGTTTTAGTTTCTTTTAAGTCCCCAGCCCCCCGGCCCACCAATGCTCTTTTGGTCTCAAGACCGCACCATCCCCACTCTGATGCTTACCAGACTCCCACCCACCCCCCCAACAACCCCACCCGGACTCTTGGGATTTTTCTCAGCGACACCACCCACTACCCAAGTTCCCACAGCCAAAGTGTCTCTTATTTTATTTCATGAGAGTTGGTCACCCTAACTACCACCCCTGTGCTGGCTGACCTACATTGGCTCCCTGCCCAGCGCTGTCTCGATTTTGAAATTCTCATCCCTGTTTTTACAACCGTCCATGGACTCGCCCCTCCCCATAACCTCCTCCAACCCTTCAACACCCCCCTTGAACCCTTCAGCCAATGCTCCCTCTAGGTTCCGAGTACAAGCCAGCTCCTTTCAGTTGCCGTGTGTGTGTGCAAATAAAACATTTGAAGGGCCCGTACACTTAAAGGAATAAGCTGTGCACACCAAAAATAAATTGTCTTCAATGCTCTGCATTCCTCCAGTTCTGGACTTTTGTACATCCCCAATTTCAATCATTCCACCACTGGCGCCCAAGCCTTTAGACCCGAGACCTTAAGCTTTGGAACTCCATCACTTAACCTCTTTGCCTCTCTACTTCTAGCTCCTCCTTTAAGATACTCCTTAAAACATACGAATTAGGAGCAGGAGTAGGTCATTCGGCCCCTCAAGTTTACTCTGCCATTCAGTAAAATCATGGCTGATGTAATTGACTTCAACTCCACACTCCACCTACCCCTGATACCTTTGACTCCCTTGCTAGTCAAGAATCTATCTACCCCTGCCTTAAAAATATTCATTGACCCTGCCTCGATCACTCTCCAGGGAAGAGAGTTCCAAAGACTCACAACCCTCTGAGGGAAAAAAATTCTCCTCATCTCCGTCTTACATGGGAGATTCTATTTTTAAACCTTGTCCCCTAGTTCTGGTCTCTCCCACAAGGGGAAATATCCTCTCCGCATCCACCCTGTCAATTCCCCTCAGGATCTTACATGTTTCAATAAGATGACCTCTAAACTCTAAACTCCAATGGATAGAGGCCCAACCTGTCCAACCTTTCCCTGTAAGATAACCCTCTCACCCCAGGAATCAGTTGAGTGAACCTTCTCTGAACTGCATCTAATGCAATTATATAATTTCTTAAATAAGGAGATCAAAACTGTACCTAGTACTCTAGATGTGGTCTCACCAATACCCTACACAACTATAACAAAACATCCCTACTTTTATATTCCATTCCCCTTGCAATAAACCACAACATTCCATTTGCCTTCCTAATCACTTGCTGTATATGCAGACTTAACCTATCTATAACACTTTGCAAACTCCTTATGTTCCCTTCACAGCTTACTTTCCTACCTATCTTTGTGTCATCAGTAAATTTAGCAACCATACAATCAATCCCTTCATCCAAGTCATTGATATAAATTGTAAATAGTTGAGGCCACAACATTGATCCATATGGCACTCCACTCATCACATCTTGCCAACCTGAAAAAGATACATTTATGCCTGCTGTTAGGGAGGGAGTTCCAGGATTTTGACCCAGCGACAGTGAAGGAACGGTGATATATTTCCAAGTCAGGATGGTGACTGACTTGGAGGGGAACTTCCAGGTGGTGGTGTTCCCATGTATCTGCTGCCTTTGTCCTTCTAGATGGTAGTGGTCGTGCGTTTGGAAGGTGCTGTCTAAGGTGCCTTGGTGAGTTCCTGCTGTGCATCTTGTAGATGGTGCACACTGCTGCCGCTGTGTGTCGGTGGTGGAGGGAGTGAATGTTTGTGGATAGGGTACCAATCAAGTGGGGCTGCTTTGTCCTGGATGGTGTTGAGCTTCTTGGGTGCTGTTGGAGCCGCACTCATCCAGGCAAGTGGAGAATATTCCATCACACTCCTGACTTGTGCCTTGTAGATGGTGGACAGGCTTTGGGGAGCCAGGAAGCGAGTTACTCAGCACAGGATTCCTAGCCCCTGACCTGCTCTTGTAGCCACAGCGTTTAAATGGCTAGTCCAGTTCAGTTTCTGGTCAATGGTAACCCCCAGGATGTTGATAGTGGGTGATATTTAGCGATGGTAATGCCATTGAATGTCAAAGGGTGATGGTTAGATTCTCTCTTGTTGGAGATGGTCATTGTCTGGCACTTGTGTGGCGCTAATGTTGCTGGCCTGTAGTTTCCAGCTAAACCCACCTCTTTGCCTAGGCTTTTGGTCATCTGCCTCTAATAGCTCTTTATGTGATTTGTTATCAAATTTTGTTTGATAAACATATTTGTGAAGCCTGTTGGGATGTTTTAAAAACACTAGATAAATGCCAGTTGTTGTTGTTGACCTTTCACCTAAGTCTGTCAGTATTGGAATCATTGCAGCGATGTCGCTGTACTGTACATTTTTAACCAGGCAGGGCAGCTTTGCCAATTGCTTTATGTACGTGAAGACAATGGCTCCTCAATTCCATTCTTCCTGGTTAATTCCCTCTGCTCAGGATGAGCCTGTTCAACAGGTCGTGATGTGTGAGCTCTTTGATGCAACCCAACAAAGGATTGCTGGCCCCATTATGAGACTGAAATTCATTCACACGGAGACTTTATACTAGCCTCAACAATCCTTTCCTCTTTAATTACATTTTTGTTCCTGGAATTAAATGTATTATTCATATTGTAACTTGCAATTTACTTTTTAATAGCGAATTGCCACTTACAAAAAAGGTAAATCTGGTAGTATTAGTTGCACTTTTATTTCATTGTATTAATGAACCACACGGAAGAGAAGTCTAAACTACTCAAGACTCATTGGCTTTTGGTACTAGGAATGAGTTAAGTACCTCAGCCCAGAGTGAGTCCAGCTGTTCCCAACTCACCAAAGTGAAACCATGTCAAAGTCATTAAATGTTCAGTGGATAAATATGATGCGGAGATCAGTCAAGTTGAGTATAGCATTCCTGGGTTCAACTCCTGCTCTGTCTCATCATTACAACAACAACTTGCATTCATACACCACCTTTATTGTAATAAACCATCCCAAGGCATTTCACAGGAGCATTATAAACCAAAATTTGACACTGAGCCACTTAAGGAGATATTAGGACTAATGACCAAAAGCTTGGTCAAAGAAGTATGTCTTAAGGAGAATCGGAAAGGGGGAGAGAGAGAGGTAGAGAGGAGGAAGAGGCTTAGAAAGGGAATTCTGGAGCTTAGGGACCAAGCAGCTGAAGGCACGGCAGCTATTAGCTCATCTAAATTGTGGGACAGTGGAATTAGCCCAACAATCCAGTAGACCCAGGCTAATTCTTTGGAGAGATGGGTTCAAATCCTACCATGGCTAGTAGAATTTAAACTCAATTAATTAATAATTCTAGAGTTAAAAATGAATGTCAATCATGATGAACATGACTCTATCATTGATTGTTATTAAAAAACAATCTGGTTCGCTTATGTCCTTTAGGGAATTAAATCTGTCATCTTTACCTGGTCTGGTCTACATGCGACTCCACACCTCTAGCTATGTGGTTGATACTCTGAAATGGCTTAGCAAGCCACTCAGTTCAAGGGCAGTTAGGGATGGGCATCCCACGAAGGAATACATTTTAAAAAATGACCTGGGTCACAAGCTGTCAGTGGGATCTTGCTGTGCACAAACTGCCTGCCACATTTCCTACATTACAACAGTGATTGCACTTCAGAAAGTGTTTCATTGGCTGTCAAGTGTTGTGAGACATCTTAAAGATGTGTAACGTGGCACATAAATGCAAGGAGATGTTAAATTAGGACCTTATCTGCCTATTGTGATGGTTCAGATGCATATTGACGATCTCATAGCACGATTCCAAGTAAAATAGGGGTGATCACCTTGTGTTCTGGTCAACCCTGCCTCTTCTTACCTATACCTCTGAACGTAGATCAATTGGTTACTTATCCCAACTCAGGAGTGTGATGGAATACTCCCCACTTGCCTGGATGAGTGCAGCTCCCGCAGCACTCAAGAAGCTGGACACCATCCAGGACAAATTAGCCCGCTTGATCGGCACCACATCTACAAACATTCACTCCCTCCACCACTGATGTACAGTGGCTGCAGTGTGTACCAACTACAGGATGCAATGCAGCAACTGCACCACAGCAAACTCACCAAAGCTCCTTTGACAGCACCTTCCAAACTCATAACCTCTAATACCTAGAAGGACAAGAGCAACAAGCGCATGAGGACACCACCACCTGCAAGTTCCCCTTGTGACTTGGAATTACATCGCCGTTTCCTTCACTGTGGCTGAACAAAAACCCCGGAACTCCCTCCCTAACAGCGCTGTGCGTGTTCCTTCAACACGTGGGCTGTAGTGGTTCAAGAAGGTGGCTCACCACTGCCTTCTCAGGGAATGGTTAATAAATGCTGGCCCAGCCAGCAACACCCACAGTCCATTAAAGAATAAAAAAACATTCCATTGCCATTTGTGGGATTTTGAGATTGAGAAAGCCCCCAGCCCATTCTATTGAAAACAGCTCTTACAAAGCTACCAACTGGTTTGTTTGTCAAACACACGCAGCTATGAAGATGAAATTGTTGTTGGAGTTCTAGAGCAGGAAGCCATTGTGTGATTCTATGAAGCGACTTTGGGATGTTTTGCTATATTTAAGGTGCTATAAGACCATAAGGTCATAAGACATAGGAGCAGAAATTAGGCCATTCAGCCCATCGAGTCTGCTCCGCCATTCAATCATGGCTGATAAGTTTCTCAACCCCATTCTCTATATATAGAGGACTAGAATATAAAAGCAGGGATGTGCTGCTGAGGCTTTATAAGGCTCTGGTCAGACCACATTTAGAATATTGTGAGCAATTTTGGGCCCCGTATCTCAGGAAGGATGTGCTGGCCCTGGAGAGGGTCCAGAGGAGGTTCACGAGAATGATCCCAGGAATGAAAGGCTTAACATATGAGGAACATTTGAGGACTCTGGGTCTATACTCGATGGAGTTTAGAAGGATAAGGGGGGATCTGCTTGAAACTTACAGAATACTGAAAGGCCTGGATAGAGTGGACGTGGGGAAGATGTTTCCATTAGTAGGAGAGACTAGGACCCAAGGTCACAGCCTCAGAGTAAAGGGAAGACCTTTTAGAACAGAGATGAGGAGAAACTTCTTTAGCCAGAGAGTGGTGAATCTATGGAATTCATTGCCACAGAAGGCTGTGGAGGCCAGGTCATTGAGTGTATTTAAGACCGAGATAGATAGGTTCTTGATTGGTAAGGGGATCAAAGGTTATGGGGAGAAGACGGGAGAATGGGGTTGAGAAACTTATCAGCCATGATTGAATGGCGGAGCAGACTCGATGGGCCGAATGGCCTAATTTCTGCTCCTATGTCTTATATAAATGCAATTTGTAGTTCTAGAAGACAACTAGAGATGGCCAATGAATATGGATACAGATTGGCCTTAATCCCATTTAATGGTGGACTGACCACTTGCTTACCTATGTTCCTGAATGACCTTGCCAGCATTGCTAACACTCTGAGAACTTATTTGTAAAAGTCACTCAGCTCATTGCTATTGTGGGCGCTTGCTGTGCATAAACTAGCTGCCCAATTTCCTAAAGTACAACAGTCATTACACTTCAAAAGTACGAAACCTGTGGGGAAAAAATGTCTGTAAAGTGTTTTGGCACCTCCTGAGGTTGTGAAAATGCTACATAAATGTGAGCTGTTGTTTCATCCATTGCATGTGAGGTGTACTGGTTCTTCTGTAAGAGACATAATTAAGGTGTTAACACATTCCACTGCAAAATTTACTGGGCCCTTGATGTAATTGGAATAAGGCACCCAGGCTTGTGCCTGCAAAGGAGTGCTGCCCAGACTCCCTCTGCTAATGCAGTGTCAGTCTTTATCCTTCTTTACGATAAATCCTGTATCATCAGGTACTGGGAGGAGCTGAGGGGGGAGGGGAGAGGAGCAAAACAGAAGAGTCTCTTGGTAGCTTGAGAACAGTAAGAACTGAGTATCTCTTTGTCAGTGGATGGCCCACTCCATCAATTAATCTTTCCTCTTCCTTATTTCTGAAGTGCTTTCACTGGAGTGCATAGCGGTGAATCGGCATGATGCTTACTTCACTTACTTGGTGTTGCTCTGGGCGCCACAAGGGATGGCTACTCTCTCCAGTCTTGGGCCCGACGCTTATGCTGCAATCACTTGGTGCAGCATGTTTAAACTATCTTCTTACTCACCGTTTTTCCACCTGCCCCTTTCTCCCCGGGGACACTTGCCTCGTTGTCCGTGACCAGTTGGTTAGCTTTACACCAACACGCACCTACATAGACACCAAATGGGCCGCCCAGTGGAATGTGACAATTTGTCCTTGAGTCATTAAGGAGTTCCCGTCACTCTCTGAGTCCAAAACATTCCAATCTCCACAGAGAGCCATTGGTTCATTCTGACTGGTTAGCCCCTTTAGAGGCTGCCTTCCCCTTAGAATCGGAAAATGGCATTGCAGAGCAGGAGGCCACTTGGCCCATTGTGCCTGTCCCAGCTCTTTGTAGAGTGACCTTATGAACCCTTCTCTTTCCCCATGGCATTGTAAACTATTTCCCAGCAAGGCTAACATTGCTGCTGACATGGTGGTTGTCAACTCTCCAGGATTACCCTGGAGTCTCTGGGAATTAGCCGCTGATCTTGCAGGCCTGGCTAGGAGCAGTGCCACGAGAAAGATTAGAGGGGCATTAGGAAGGTGGTGTGTTTTTAACAGCATTTACTTTCAATAAGTTTATTCTTTATTGATATAAGTATTGAAGGTGGGCTAAAAGGTTATTTAACTGACAGTCAACACTCACCCAATTGGCCTTCGGACAGGATGAAGTAATTTGGTAAGAGCCCTGCTAAACAACAAAAAAAAAGACTTGCATTTATATAGCACCGTTCATGATCCAAAGTGCTTTACAGCCATTTAAGTGCTTTTTCAAGTGTTGGTCGGTGTTGTATTGTGTCACTATAGATCAGGTCACGGGGAGAACTCCCCTACTTTTCTTCAAATAGTGCCAGAGAATCAGGATGGCAGGCAAGACTTTGATTTAACTTCTTGCACCTCTGACAGTGCAGCACTCTCTCAGTACTACACTGGGAGTATCAGCCTGGAATATGTGCTCAAGTTTCGGGAGTGGAACTTGAACCCCCATATCTTTCTGACTCAGAGAATTGGATCAAGGCCGACATGCGAGGGCAGTTTGGGGAAATCAGACAGTGGCTTCACATCTCCCCAGCTACATTGGGATCTAGTACAGCTCTGCATTGGCAGAAATGCCTAACCCAATTGCTGCTTGACAGTCTGAGGGCACACATGAAGTCCGCCTAATTAAGGCATGGATGGTCATCTGGATGGAACTGTAACCCGGTCAGCTATTCCTCATTTAGTAACACCTCACCTGAGTCAGAAGGTCGTGGGTTCAAGTCTCACTCCAGAGTCTTGGAGCTGGATTTTCCCATTGGCTTTGGGACCCCGAGGTCCCAAGGGAACAAGTGGGACTGTGACAGGAAATATAGCAATGATGGGTGAAAATAGAATCATGGTACAGATCAGCTGTGATCTCAGCAAAGGGCAGAACGTTGTGGCTGGATCAGAATCCTGGAAGTCTCTCCCCCTCCAGCGCTGTGGGAGTGCCTTCACCAACATGGGCTGCAGCAGTTCAAGCAGCAGGCCCACCCCCACCTTCTCGAGGGGCAATCAATGCTGGCCTTGCCAGCGGAGACAACATCCCAAGAATGAATTTTGTTTTTAAAATTCAGCTCAAGGCACTGAATGTCCTACGTCTTCTAAAAACAAACAGTGAAGTTAAAATGGTGAGGTGTGCGTAACTTCACCCCCTCTGCATTTTAACCTCTTTCCTACTCGGCTTCTACTGTCGTTTTTAAACAAACATCTCGAGAGACACTCGCCATCGAAGCAAAGATTTTTAAATCCTCGTTCTTATTTTTCAAATCCCTCCACTTTTCTTTCCTCCCCATCTCTGTAAACACCCCTCCCACCCCCCTCAATCCTACAGTTCCATGCTCTCTTCCAATTCAAGCCTCTTGTACATCCCCAATTTTAATCGCTGCACCATGGGTGACGGTGCCTTTCCCCTGCAGTCCCCAACGCTCTGGGAGACGCTCCCTAAAGCTCTGCGCCTCTCCCCTCTTTCGAAACACTTCCTGAAAACCTACCTCTTAGGCCAAGCTTCTGGTCACACGTGGCTTGAGGTCAAGTTTTGTTCGATACCTTTATCGGAGCGTGGTGAGCATTTGGAGCTCGCTCTCTCTCTCTCAAGGACCGGCTGAAGCACATAGCGTAGATGCATTTAAGGGGGGAAGCTAGATACGCACAGGAGGGAGAAAGGGATGGAAGGATGTGCTGATAGGGTGAGATGATGACGAGTGGGAGGAGGCTTGTGTGGAGCATACACACCCGTGTAGACCAGTTATGTCCAACGGCCTGTTTCTCTGCTGCACGCTACGCAGAGTGTAATTCTAAGTTATGCCCCTGTGTGAAACACCTTGGGATGTTTTTTTCTATATAAAGGGCACTATATAGATGCAAGTTGTTGTCACTCAAGCTTGATTCAGCTGGTCTGAACCCTCAATAAAGGAAAACCCCTCCTTGTCCTGTGAAAATACTTTGGTTTAACTGCCAGAACTTTGTAAACTTGAGGTTTGACTGCCCTGGGTGTAGATGTAAATTTGGGGATTTTGTTTTCTTCTTGGATCATTGAATTACAAATCAACTGTTACCGCATGTAAAAGCAGGATGTCCGGCACACCACAATACCACGGAATTAAGATGAATGGATCTCTGGAGATTCTGGAAAAACGAACAGGAGGAGACAGGGTGACCAGCGGAGAAGGCTGCAAAACTCATGAGCTGGAAAACCTGCCTCCGGCTTCGAATCAGATGAGACAGCGAATTTCTCCTCAGACTCTTTGAGGATCCACTAATTACTCGACCAGACCGGCGGCAGGAAGCAAGTTCTTTAAGCTTCGCAGGTCTGCAGATGTCTTTTGCTGAAGGCGAACCTTCCCCAGTTCGGCGGCACTCGCAGTGGATTTGCTGCTCCTGGTAACTCCTTCCCACACATGCTTCAAGCTGGAGTGGTTGGGAATGGGTCCCACAGAAAAAGGACAGCTTCCGAGCGTGTTCCACCAGAAAGCGCAAGCCTTTGTTTACGTGCAGACCGAGCGGAGGCAACCCAAGGCGCTTCATGTGTGACATATTACATTGTGCATATACTATGGGTAACAACATAGCGGCTGGAATGTTCCGCCGTGAGTTGCCTCGTGGCGGGGCTGGTGAGCCGCTGAAATCTCCATTCCCACCGGAAGACCGCGTCGGCGTGAGGGGCTGGAAAATTCCGGCCTCTGTAATACGAGAGTCGTAGACAGACACAGCATGGAAGGAGGCCATTCAGCCCATCGTGTTCGTGCTGGCTGACAAGGAGCCATCCAGCCTAATCCTACTTTCTGGCTGTAGCTTTGTAGTTTGCAATATTTCAAATGCATAATCAAGTACTTTTTAAATGTGATGAGGATTTCTGCCTCCACCACCCTTTTAGGCAGTGGATTACAGACCCCCACCATCTGCTGGGTGAAAACAAAATCCCGTAGAGTTCCCTCTAAGCCTCCTGCCTCTTTCCCTAAATCTATCCCCAATGGTTATGGACCATTTTCCATCCACCACCTTCAACATTCACTCCCCCCAGCACTGACGCACAGTAGTAGCAGTGTGCACCATCTACAAGGTGTACTGCAGCAACTCACCAAGGCTCCATCGACAGCACGTTCCAAACCCGCGACCATTACCACTGAGAAGGACAAGGGCAGCAGATGCTTGGGAACACCACCACCTGCAAGTTCCCTTCCAAGCCACTCACCATCCTGCCTTAGAAATATATCGCCGTTCCTTCACTGTCGCTGGGTCAAAATCCTGGAACTCCCTCCCTAACAGCACTGTGGGTGTACCTACACCAACTAACTGCAGCGGTTCAAGAAGGCAGCTCACCACCACCTTCTCAAGGGCAATTAGGGATGGGCAATAAATGCTGGTCTGGCCAGCGATACCCAAATCCTGTGAAAAAAATCAAAAAAAACATTGGAATAAGATCATGGGTTCAAGCACCAGAGGCTTCAACACATAATCTAGACTGACACTCCACTGGCGTACTTCAGGAATGCTGCACTGTCAGAGATACTGGGCCCACCACCTAGCTGCCTCTGCTGGAATTTTTACGAGTGGTGAGGTAGGTGTTGGGTTGCCTGTCGACCTCCGGGCCAATTAAGGGCCCTAAGTGGCTAACTAATGGCCTGTCAAGGGCCTTCTCTGGCCTCTGCTGGAATTTTACCAGCGGCAGGGGTGGGGAGTGTCCGTGTCACGTGCTGAGACCACTAGTTAAATACTGGTGGTCTGGCTGTTGGCTCACGAGGTGATCCTTCCTTTGCCCCACAGAGGACACCGCACCACCCCCCTCCCCCTCACCCCCAGCACTGCCCCAACAGCGACCAGCTTTCCCTGTTTGTTACACCCCTCCGGCCTCCCAATTGCGGCTCCCCACCTCCCCCACTGGGGCCTGCCCGACTGACCCAGGCGAAACCATATCCAACTCACCGAGCGGTCTGGCCTCCGTGCTGTTCCGCGTGGGGGGACTGACTGCTGTGCCGGCAGTGGCCACCGCGCCTGGTGGCGCCGCTGGGACAGGAGGGCTGCTGGCTATCTGATTGGCTGGCGGCTCTCAGTGAGGCGAGACATCCTCCCAGCTGGGGGTGCAGGAAGCCATGGCCTGAGCCGCTTATAACAGCCAAGACGGCCGTCGAATCAGGTCCTGGCTTTCTGGCCCTGTGTGGCGGGGGAGGCTCTATTTTTAGCCAATTCTGCGAAAAAAAGCCCGGCCAGTGTTGGGTCATGCACAGCTCAGGAGTGAAGACCCGGTGCCTGTAAAGGTGGCCAATCAGTAACTTTGGGATGCAAACAGAAGTCGCAGCAAAGTCACTGCCAATGCACATCGATTGAGTTAGTGCTATTTAGAATTCCAGGAGGATTTGGATTCAGCATATTAGCATGCGAATCCGATGCCTCTCCTCGAGTGCTGAGCACAGCGCCAGGCTGGTGAAGGGCTGTTCAGACAACTGTTCAGCTCTGACGAGTTGAATTCAGATTTTAAATGTGAGAGGGGGGGGACATGACAAGGGTTTCAAACGCGAGCGGCTGACGATGCTCAGCTTGGTAAACTGAATCGCCCTCCAGTCGCAAGCCACACCTGCCGACTCTCTCATTCTGTAATGGGGCCAGGGCTTTGAACACTGGTGAGGAGCCAACATTTTACTTGCATTATTTTCAGCCCGAGGGTGGTGAAAAATTGACCTAAGAACATATAAGGGCGCCAAATAGGAGGAATGGCCATTCAACCCATCAAAGTCCATCAGAACGTGGGCCTGGCCACATTTAACGCGTGGCCCTAACCCACTGTCCGGCTGGCTAGGACATCCCAGAGCCAACCAGTCCAACAGGCTTCAAGATGGAGGCTAAATGGAGAGATTAAACAAAATAGGGTTGCATTCCCTGGAATTTCTAAGGTTAAGGGATGAGTTGATCATCAGAGATGCCACTTTTCGGCTGAGGTATACAACCAAGATCCTAACATTTCGAAGAAGAGGAGGGGAGTTCTGCTCCGAGGGTGCCCTGGCCAATATTCACCAACATCATTGAAACAGATTATCTGCTCATTTCCATACTGATGTGGGACCTGGCTCTCTGCAAATTGGAGCTGAAAATAGACTCATCCCGAGATATACCCCTGGTTTTTAAACACAATAGTGTTTACCTTCACCTTGATAAAAGCAAAATACTGCGGATGCTGGAAATCGGAAACAATAACAGAAAACACTGGAAAAACTCAGCAGGTCTGACAGCGTCTGTGGAGAGAGAGAGAGAGTTAACGTTTCCAGTCCGTGTGACCCTTCAGAGCTTCTTCAGGACAATTAGGAATGAACAACAAATGCTGGAGGCAGAGATTACAAAAGTAGGGAGGTCATGTTGGAGTTGTATAGAACCTTGGTGAGGCCACAGCTGGAGTACTGTGTGCAGTTCTGCTCGCCACATTATAGGAAGGATGTGATTGCACTGGAGGGGGTGCAGAGGAGATTCACCAGGATGTTGCCTGGGATGAAACATTTAAGTTATGAAAAGAGACTTGGGTTGTTTTCGTTGGAGCAGAGTAGGCTGAGGGGGTGACCTGATCGAGGTGTACAAGATTATGAGGGGCCATGGACAGGGTGGATAGGGAGCAGCTGTTAACCTTGGTTGAAGGGTCAGTCACAAGGGGACATAAGTTCAAGGTGAGGGGCAGGAGGTTTAGGGGGTATGTGAGGAAAAACTTTTTTACCCAGAGGGTGGTGACGGTCTGGAATGCGCTGCCTGGGAGGGTGGTGGAGACGGGTTGCCTCACATCCTTTAAAAAGTACCTGGATGAGCACTTGGCACGTCATAACATTCAAGGCTATGGACCAAGTGCTGGTAAATGGGATTAGGTAGGTAGGTAGGTCAGGTGTTTCTCACGTGTCGGTGCAGACTCGATGGGCCGAAGGGCCTCTTCAGCGCTGTGTGATTCTGTGATTCTGACCGAGCCAGCGACACTCACATCCCGTGAAAGAATTAAGATAAAGACAGGGATTTGCTTCCTTGGGGGAAGCAAGGGGCAGAATTTCACCAGGTCGGGCGGGCTCGGTTGAGGCAGGTGGGGGGCAGTCGGGAGGTTGAGCTTTGCCCCTGATCGGGCCCGGAAGGCAATTTCCCGCTGGGCTCAGCGCTGCCTGTACGGGAGGGGGCGGGAGGGGAGTGTGAGTGGAGCAAGCGTGACCTACACGCGTGTGCGCCAGTGAGCGCTTCATAATCTCCCTGAGCCACGGAGCTGCCTCGCGGAGATGAAGAGACATGAAAAAAAAAAATTTGAATGTAATGAAACGTCCCCAGGGACATGTTATTAATGAAAAATTAAAGTTTTTATTTTGTTTTTTTATCTGCTTTTGGAGACCCCATCCCGCCTGTGGATGAGGTTTCCAAAAAAAGCGCAAGGCCCCTTGGCCTTTCTGCCTGCCCACCATTACCGTTAGGCTGGACAGGCAGTGAAAAAATATCCTTGAATTAACTTTTTGATGGCCTTTTAATTGTCGGCGGGCACGCTGTTGACTCCGGCGCGCGCCCGCTGGCCTTAATATTGCTCGAGTGTGTGATGGCGTCGGAACGCTGGCCCTGATGTCATCGCGCGTCATTTTACACTCAGTCAGGCCGGGCGTGTGCCCCTCCCCCGTCGAGTGAAAAACTTTACCCTCGAACTTGGGTGTCATAGACTTAGACCATCTCAACCAGAGATGAGGAGGGATTCCTTTACTGAGAAGGTTATGAATCTTTAGAATTCTGTGCTGACCATTAAACTATTATTGATTGTTATAAAAACCCCTCTGGTTCACTAATGCCCCTTGAGGGAAGGAAATCTGCCATCCTTACCTGGTCTGGCCTACGTGGGACTCCAGACCCCACAGCAACGTGGCTGGCCCTGAACTGCCCTCTGAAATGGCCTGGCGAACCACTCAATTTAAGGGCAATTCGGGATGGGCAACAAATGATGTCCTTGCCAGTGACACCCACACCCCATGAAAGAATAAAGAAAAAAACATTCAAGTCGGGGATGAATTGAATTTTGCTCTCAGGGACTCAAGAGATAAGGGAATGGGAGGGAAAGTGGAGTTGAGGTAAAAGTTCATTTATGATCTTATTGACTAAATAAAAGGTCTTTCATTCATATAACATGTCTCGGGACCATCGGATATCTCAAAGCGCTTTGCAGCTAATGAAGTACTTTTGAAGTGTACATGGGAAAGATGGCAAACTGTCACAAACCACAAAATAACAATGAACAGATAATCTGGTTTTTGTGATGTTGATTGAGGGATCACTATTGGCCAGGACACTGGGGAGAGCTCCACTGCTCATCTTCAGAAGAGTTTGTTTTACATCCAGCCCCGCAGAGCTTCAGTCTAACGTCTCGTCCAGAAAACGGCAGCTCCGACTGGGCAAGCATTTGGCTGAGAAGGGCTCGAGGGGAAATGTCTTTTTTCACCCAGAGGGTGGCTGGAGTAGGTCAGGTGTTTCTCGTGTGTCGGTGCAGACCCGATGGGCCGAAGGGCCTCTTCTGCACTGTGTGATTCTGTGAGTCTGGAACGAACTTCCTGAGAGGGTGGCGGAGGCAGGTTCGGTCGAGGGAATCGGATTGCTCCCTGAAAAGAGAGAATGGGCAAAGTTACGGGGATAAGGCAGGGAAGTGGGACTAGGTAGAATGCTCTTTCAGAGAGCCAGTGCAGACTCAATGGGCCAAATGGCCTCCTTCTGCACTGTAAATTTTCTGTGATTCTGAGTCGTTTGAGCGCTGTTTCTATTTTTGAATATGTCTAATGTTCTGCTCTGTGTGCAGACATTTGAAATCATTTTTCCATCACAAGCAGCATAGGTTGCTGGAGAAGATTTCCATGTGTTCAAAAATGAGGGGTCATATATATATATATATATATATAGAAGTCACTAATAGATCCAATAAGGAACCCAGGAGAAAATTCTTCACCCAGAGAGTGGTTAGAACATGGAACTTGTTCCCACAGGATAAGTTGAGGCGAATTTCATAGATGCATTTAAGGGGAAGCTAAATAACCAGGAGTAAGAAAGGAATAGGAGAATAGGCAGATAGGGTGGGGTGAAGAGGAGTAAGCAGAGGTTCATATGGAGTGTAAGTATGGGCCAGTTGGGCTGAATGGCCTGTTTTGGTGCTGCATGTTCTATGTTAGGTTGTTGCCTCTGACCGGGCTTACTGTTTATGACATACAGGTTCATCCATTCCATCAGTGGTGGCCTGGCTATTCGCTGACCGCTGACATTCACAAAGTCAACCACACAACCTCGCACGCCAACTACAAAGGACAGGAACAAAGCTGCCAGCTGTGCCCTACTGAATACTGCACTGAGACTTCCAGCTATGTCAGCCGTGCCAACACTGCCATCTGCACCCATTTGGCCACCTGTGTCAGGAGTGCCAATTATTTCAGTTACGCCAATCAATTTCAACTGTGCTATTTTCGTCCTTGGCTGTCGACTTCATGCCAACCTTACTGTCAGTGCCAACAGCAGAAGCATTGCCAGTTTTACCCTTTCATGGCCATTATTGTGTCAATTTGTAGCATCAGAGCAATGCTTGCTCTGTGTCCCGTCTTTATAACCAGTGTCAACTGTGCCTCAGTGTGTAGCAAGCGTTGCTCCAAGTTCCCTCCAAGCCACTCACCATCCTGACTTGGAAATATATCGCCGTTCCTTCACTGTCGCTGGGTCAAACTCCTGGGACTCCCTCTCTAATAGCACCGTTGGTGTACCTACACCACATGGACTGCAGCGGTTCAAGAAGGCAGCTCACCACCACCTTCTCAAGGGCAACTCAGGATGGACAATGAATGCTGGCCCAGCCAGCGAAGCCCACATCCCGTGGATGAATTAAAAAATGTCAGATGACCATCGGACCAAGTCCCACTCCAGGGGTACAAGTACAATATTCAGGCTGCCACTCCCAGTGTAGCAATGAGGGAATGTTTTCTGACTGGTCTGCAGCCTTTGACATGGTCGATCACACTATCCTCCTCCAATGCCATTCTACCGTCATCCAGTTGGGTGTGATTGCACTCGCCTGGTTCCATTCTTACCTATCCAGTTGATTGACACTTGCCTGCAATAGCTTCTCTTCCCACTCTTGCTCTGTTAACTTTGGTGTCCCCCAAGTAAGGGTCCTTTTCTCCTTCTATTTCTCGCCTAGATGCTAACCCTCGGAAACTATCCAGCAAGACAGCGTGCGTTTCTGCATATACGCTGATGACACACGCCAACATCTCTGTCGACTCCTCTACCGTCTCGAAATTGTCTGTCCGTTTGCCTGACATCCAGTACTGGCTGAGCAGAAATTTCCTTTAATTAATTATTTGGAAGGCCAAGGCCACTGTCTTTGATTTCTGCTCCAAACTCCATTCCTTAGCTATCGGCTCCATCTTTTTCCTTAGCAATTGCCTAAGGCTGAACCAGGTTGTTCACAACCTTGCTGTTGTATCATGAAGGCTGCTTAATTCCAACTTAGGAAGCGTTGCCTGACTTTGCCCCTTCCTTAGCTCATCTGTTGTCAAAACCTTCATCCATACTTTTGTAACCTCTAGACTTGACTATTCCAACATACTCCTGACTGACCTCTCACGTTCTACCCTCCGTAAACTTGAGGTTATCCAAACAGTGCTGCCAGTGTCCTAACTCAAACCAAATCCTGTTCACCCCAAACCCTTGTGCCTGCTGACATATATTGACTCCCAGTTTAGCGACACCTTGATTTAAAGTTTCTCATCCTCCGTCTCAAACCTTTCCATGTTCTCACCCCACCCTATCTCTGTAACCTCCTCTAGCCCCACAACCCTCCAAGTTATCTGCACTCCTCCAATTCTAGCCTCTTGATGATCCTCCATTTTAATTGCTCCACCAATAGCAGCTGCGCCTTCAATTGCCTAGGTCCTAAGCTCTGGAATTCCCTCCCTAAACCTCCCCACTTCCCTTTCCTCCTTTAAGACTCTCCTGTAAACCAACCTCCTTGACCAAACCTTTGGTCATCTGCCCTGACATCCCCGTATTTAAGAAAGGATATACTGGCATTGGAGGCAGTTCAAAAGAGATTCATTAGGTTGATTCCTGGGATGAAGGGGTTGACTTATCAGGAACAGCTAAACAAGCTAGGCCTTTATTCACTAGATTTTAGAAGGATGAGGGGTGATCTTATTGAAACGTACAAGATTCTGAGGGGTCTTGACAGAGTAGATGTTGAGAAGATGTTTTCACTAGTGGAGGAATCTTGAACCAGGGGACATAGTTACAGAACGAGGGGACACTCATTTAAAACTGAGATGCAGGGGAATTTCTTCCCTCAGAGGGTAGTGAATGTCTGGAATTCTCTACCCCAGAGAATTGTGGAGGCTAGATCACTGAAAGTACTTAAAGAGGGGGTAGATGGATTTTTGAAATATCGGGGAGTTGAGGGCTATGAGGAACTGGCATGAAAGAGGAGTTGAGGCCTGGGGCAGATCAGCCATGATCTTATTGAATGGTGGGGCAGGCTTGAGGGGCAGAGTGGCCTACTCCTGCTCCTATTTCTTATGTTTTTATGTTGCTCCGTGTCAAATTTTGTTTGATAACACTCCTCTGAAGTGCCTTGGGACTTTATATGACATTAAAGGTGCTATATAAACGTAAGTTATTGTTGCTGCTGCTCTCTCTGAGGTGCTGGTTTTTCTGGGTGAGACGTTAAACCAAGGGCCCATTTGCCCTCTCTGGTGGATGTAAAATACCCCTCACTGCTATTTCAAAGATGAGCAGAACAGTTATCCCCGGTGTTCGGGCCAATATAATCCCTTAACCAACACTGCCAAAACAGGTTCTCTGGTCATTATCGCATTGCTGTTTGTGGGAGCTTGCTGTGCACAAATTGGCTGCCACGGTTCATACACTACAACAGTGACTACCGTTGAAAGTACTTCATTGGTTATGAAACAAAAACAGGAAATGCTGGAAAAACTCAGCAGGCCTGACAGTATCTGTGGAGAGAGGAACAGAGTTAACGTTTCGGGTCCCTATGACTCTTCTCCAAGCTTCAGAGAAGTAAAAATGTGATGAAATTTACACTGTTTCGAGGGGGTGGAGCAGGTGAAGCTGGATAGAAGGTGGGGGCAAAGGAGAAATTGACAAAGATGTCATGAACAAAAGGACAAAGGAGGTGTTAATGGTAGTGGTAAGGGCTAGAGGAGGTGTTAATGGTGGCATTAAGGTAAGAAAGCAGATGTGATAATAGCAGAACAAGGGTAAGCACTCCGGAAAGAACAACATGAACAAGTGACAGATGGCCCTTGTGGGGTGGGGATGGTTGTGGGGAAAAAAGATGGAAAATAGGATAAAAGGTGGCGATTAAACAATGAATAAATGAATAAAAATGAAAATAAATAAAAATAAAAATGTGGATAAAAAATAAAAAAATATAATAAATAAAGAATAAAAATAAAAAAATAAAAATGAAAAAGGGGATAAAAAAGGGGTGAGGATAGAGGAGAGAGTTCATGGTCTGAAGTTGTTGAGCTCAATGTTAAGTCTGGCGTTGGCTATGAATCGCTTTGGGATGTCCTGAGGTCATGAAAAGATGTTTTACTCTTTCCTTCCATTGAGTTTGACATTCAGACTCATCTCCAACAAATGTAACTGAAGGAGACAATCACAAGTATGAATTACTGACAGAGTGCATATCTCATCCTTCAGTATAACACACAGATACTCCTGCACTCACTGAAAGATGTTAAGTGCAGGCAACGCGTTGTGTGGGTGAGTGGAGAATAATTATTATGTCTGAAGTATTTTAGAGGATATTTCCAATTGGATGTTATTGTAGTAATGAATAATTTTACCTTTTTATTTCAGGCTTTTCTGACCTTATACACCAGGTTTACCTTGCACTGGAGTGTTTAAGCTTAGGTTAAAGTGAGCGTACGAAGGTTTAAAATCCACTTTGCAGCCGGGTTGAAAGTAGAGGGAGAAGTAGTTGAGACAGACACTGGAAGTTGCCAGTGCTGTGCTCAATAATGAGCAGGGAAGGTGCTGTAAACGCCCCTGTGAAATTCCCAGACTCAGCGAGGTTTGTTACAATCTCAGCAGAGACCCCTAACTTTTAAAAAGAACTTCGAATTCCCAGTTATTAACTGAAAAGACCACACAGCAAGATTCCATGTTTTAAAGGGCAAAACTTTTACTGACAATAAAAAGAACAAGCACAATTAAGTTAACACTCCATGTTGTCAGCAATTTAAACCAAATTCCAAGCAGAGCTATTCCCACTGCACTTTTAGTTTCAATTAAGAATTCCTTTTTACGTTACCGTTTCTTGAGTGTCAGTTATTATCCTGAAACCAAACCACTGTGTGTCTCAGCTTCCAGAGATCCTGCTTAGTTTCCCAGTCTGGCATTGAGACTTCCAGAACTCTCCCTGCCTTTCCCTTCAAATAACATTACTAGGCAGACCCACCTGTCTTTAATTCCTCTTAGGCCAAGCATAGGCCCCACTCACAATTCCTAGTGACTCCAAATCAGAAAACACCCCTGGTTCCTGAGGGCCTTGCTGCTCCTTTATTTATTCTTTCATGGGATGTTGGCATCACTGACAAGGCCAGCATTTCCTGCCCATTCCTAATTGCCCTTGAGCTGAGAGGCTTGTGAGGCCATTTTAGAGTCAACCACGTTGTGGGTCTGGAGTCACATGTAGGTAAGAATAGCACTAAAGGACATTAGTAAACAATCAATGATAGCAATCATAGTCAGCATTACTGAGACTAACTTTATAATTCTAAATTTAGTCAATTGAATTTAAATTCCACCTACTGCCATAGTGGGACTTGAGCCCATATCACCAGAGCATTAGCCTAGGCCTCTTGATTATGAGCCCAGTGACATTACCACTATGCCACCACCATCTCCTTACTGTGGCTGGTCTGGATGCAGACTCACTAAAACAACCGAGGTATATCAAAACAAAAGAAAACTTTCTAACCCCACAGCCCATCTCCAAGGCAATGTGACACACATAGTCTGACCCCAGATAGAAATGCAAATTATTTATCTTTAACTTTAAACCTGCCCTTTGATGTGAAAAGTATATGGACACACTCTTCTCCTTCTCAGTCCCTTGGGATCGAGGATGATTTGCTTCCACTCATGTTGGGTGGGCTCTGAGATGGCTGATAACTCCAATGCGCAATCTGTAGACTCTGCCACACACAGGGCAAGTGGTGCTTGAAGGGTTGGGTGGATGGGTTGTTTGAAGGTTTGTGCACTCCCTCTGGCGCCTGGACTTCAACTTCGCACATCCCTGACGAAGTCTTTCGAGGTGTTCGGTGCCTTCCCGAATGAGCCTTCTCCATTTCGCTCAGTCACAAGCCAGGGACTTCCATGAGTCGGTAGGTATGGTCGACCCCTTCAGGGATGTTTTGGGGCCAATTCTGAAGCCTTTCCGCTGTTCTCCTGAGAATCTCCTGCTGTGACTGAGTTCCAAGTAGAGCAGTTGCTTCAGGAATCTGGTGTCAGGCGTAGGAATGGCATGTCCCACCCGGTGGAGAAGGCTTGGAGCGATTAGCACCTCGATGCTGGACATGTTGACTTGGGAGAAGACGCATTGTCGGACCGCCTTATTGGCCAGGAGTTCCATTTTTAAAAAAAAAAGTCAGCTAGGACTAAATTCATCTCTACAACATGCCCTTTTTACTTTCGAGTCACTTGTCGGGAAGGTGCAGCCTGAAGCGTCCACTCCTTTTGTCTCTTCGAGGCTTGGTGTCAGCAGGAGAACAGGGAACAATGTTCATAAGCGCTGTCCACACGTGCGTCAGTCCCGGTTTACCTGATGACGTTTCATGTAAAAATAAATGAAACTATTGTTCAAATTGGGGAGAATTTGTACAGGAATTTTTAGCAGGCATGAAATGGGCTTTCGATAGACGTTTCATTGTGTTTTCCTCTCGTGCTTTTCAGCTCCTCTGGAACTTCGCACTCCCATCCAGTTAGCTTACCACTCCGCCTAACTTAGACAACACATTCATGGTGTAAAATCAGAAAATGCTGGGAAAACTCAGCAGGTCTGGCAGCATCGGGGGAGAGAGAAAAACAGGGTTAACGTTTCGAGTCCGACGTGAGGTATGAATGAGTTACGCTCATGATGTAAATAGGCAACCTAGGCTGACACTCCAGTGCAGGACTGAGGAAGTGCTGCACTGTCAGAGGCATGGCCTTTCAGATGAGACCTTCAGACAAGACGCTGCACACTCTCTCTGGTAGACGCAAAAAGATCCAATGTCACGAGTTCAAAGAACGGCAGAGAGGCCCCGGCCAGTTCCTTAGCCAACACCTAAACCGAGTTTATCTGGGTCATCATCACATTGCAGTTTGTGGGATCTTGCTGTGCTTGAGTTGGCTGCTGAGTTTCCTGCATTACAACAGTCACGAAAGCTTCAAAGAAGAACTACACTGGCTGTGAAGTGCTTTCAGATGTCCTGAAGCTGCAAAGGGTGCTATAGAAATGCAATTTTTTTTTTTTCTTTTTTTTAAGGTCCTTGCGAGAGGCAAAATAACCAAAGCCAAAGAAGAAAAATCTGGGAAATCCCTTCCCAACCACTGGAAGCAACTGAAACAAGCTCCAGGAGACCACAAATGACCATGAGTCACATTTCCCAATATCCGACCCACCTTTTTGTCTGCTGTCATACCGGCCACAGCTAGGAACTCTTGTGGTGAACCCGGACTCACTGCATGAGCCAGCAACTTGTTCTGAAGGTCCATATTGCAAACAATGGAACCTCCTGACGTCCGGTCTAGTTCTATGTTTCCAGAACTTATACCAATGCTGCCTGGTTCCCTCTAACCGATCTGCAACAATAACAGCAGCTTGCATTTCTATAGCACCTTTCCAGTTCTAACGCTTCCCAGGGCACTTCCCAGGTGCATTATTGAACAAAATTTGACACCAAGTGAGGTGATATTAGGACAGGGTGACCAAAAGAGATGAGTTTTAAGGCGCTTTTTAAAGGAGGAAAGAGAGGTAGAGAGGCAGGGAGGTTTAGGGAGGGAATTCCAGAGTGTAGGACCCAGGCAGCTGAAGGCATGGCCGTCGATGGTGCAGTGATTAAAATCAAAAATGCACAAGATGTCAGAGCTGGAAAATCACAGTTTACAGAGGGTTCAAATAGTCTATCAGCCTGGGACAGTCTGGCGCACTTTTTAAAAAAAAAAATCTGCTTTCTTCTTTTCCCAATATTTGAAGAAGCGTGTTTAAGCTTTTTAACCAATAGTCTCTCTCCCTCCCCTCTATCATTTGTTTTAGTCCATCAAAGAACGTCTTATAGCTTCAGATTCTGATGGTCTCTAAGTCTAAAGCTGAAACTCTTCTGCCACTTCTGCTTCCAGAGGCAGAATGGCCTGCAATGGATTTTCTATATCTTACAGATTAACTGCATTTCCACTTTCTCTGCAGGGTAATCATGACTTTGGACAATGGTGTGAGATGGAGCAGGAGTGATTCAGTTGCTCGCTGTGCATTTTTCCCGACTTTTACTTGAATTGACCTGATTGAGCCATTCAGGTGAGCTTGTGCCTGTTTCTTTAAGAAAATGTCAGACAGAAACATGTCTCCACTAGTGTTCTTTCTTCTCTTGTCATTTTGGATATAATTCAATGATGAGATGAGGTGAAATTACAGCCTTAAATCCCTTCTTTTTATGTATATAATATGAGAGGCAACTGTTCCATTTTTGCAGCCAATGGGATGAATACTGCTGAGAGTGCATATCAGGAAATTTGTGCACCTCAACCTAAATGCTATCCTCATTATTGATTAAATGGGTATTGTTCTGTGGGTCAGTGGACAGCACACGTGCCTCTAAGCCAGAAAGTTTGTGGGTTTAAGTCCCATTGCAGGATTCTCAGCACCAATTCTAGCCTGGCACTCCAGCACTTTGGGAGTGCTACACTATGTGAATATTGTAATGAGTCTTCTATGCTTATGGCCCTCTCAAGTAGATGTGAAAGATCCCATAGCACTCTTTGAAGCTAAAAGCAGGGGAGTTGTCCCCAGTGTCCTGGCCAACATTTATCCCTCAATCAATGTCCCCAAAACAGATTACCTGGTCATCGTCCCATGGCTGTTTGTGGGATCTTGCTGTGCGCAGACTGGCTGCATTGCTTATTAATGCAAGTTCTTTCTTTCCAGTTCAGTGGACAAAATCAGTGGTTACTGAGTGTGCTAAGATGACTGAAAAATGTTTAATGGTACAAAACATACAATGAGCATCACCAGTGCTCATGGTTTTATTAACGATCTATAGATCAGCTGCTGTATATTGTCCTAATGCGCGACTTGTTAGCAGAGAAGGGAGCAAGATCAATTTTCTGTCTTTCTGTCTCTATCTCTCTCTCTGCTGCTTTGATGAATTGTCTGCTTTAAAATAATAGAGGAATTGTATTTTATATAGCTCTTTGTCACTATTTTAAAGCACTTTATATTTTGAAATGATTGTTGTGAATGGAGCCATTATTTGTATTTTAGTACATAGTACAGAAACTTTAGAGCACTGAAACAGGCATTGACAGATCCATAGAGATAAAAACAAAAAACTACTGCGGATGCTGGAAATCCAAAACAAAAACAGAATTACCTGGAAAAACTCAGCAGGTCTGGCAGCATCGGCGGAGAAGAAAAGAGTTGATGTTTCGAGTCCTCATGACTGAAGTTCTGTTGAAGGGTCATGAGGACTCGAAACGTCAACTCTTTTCTTCTCCGCCGATGCTGCCAGACCTGCTGAGTTTTTCCAGGTAATTCTGTTTTTGTTATTGACAGATCCACGCTGGTGTTTATGCTCCATATTAGCCTTTCCCCAGTCTTCTTCATCGTATCCCAACAACACATCCTCCTATTCCTTTCTCCCGCATGAGTTTATCTAGCTCCCCCTTAAATGCATCTCTGCTATTCACCACAACTACTCCACACGGTAATGAGTTTTATACTCTCACCACTCTCTGGGTAATGAAGTTTCTCTTGGATTCCTCTTGGAACATGTTAGTGACAATCTTGTAGTTATGGCCCCTTGTTCTGGTGTTCACTTTGGACATTTGTTGGTGTTGTTGCTTACTTAAGAAAGGATATAATTGCATAGGCAGTTCAGAGAAGATTCATTAGGCTAATTCCTGGGTTGAAGAGGTTGTCTTCTGAGGAAAGGTTGGACAGGTTGGGCCTATACTCACTAGGGCTTAGAAGAATGAGAGATGATCTTATTCAAACATATAAGATCCTGAGGGGACTTGACAGGTTCAATGCTGAGAGGATGTTTCCCTTGTGGGGGAAGCCAAAACAAGCGGACACAGTTTAAAAATTAGGTGTCTCCCATTGAAGACTGAGAAAAGGAGAAAGTTTTTTCTCTCTGAGGGTCGTTAGCCTGTGGAATTCTCTTCCCCAGAGAGCAGTGGAGGCTGTGCCATTGAATATATTCAAGGCTGAGTTAGACAGGTTTTTGATTGACAAGGGAGTCAAGGATTATAGAGGGCAGACAAAGGAGTGGACCTGAGGCCACAAACATATCAGCCAAGTTCTTACGGAAGGTTAGGGCAGGTTCGAGGGGCCGAATGGCCTACTCCTGCTCCTAATTCATGTATTGGTGAGTGAGGTCTGAGCAAAGCACCAGGAGAAGCCCCTACTCTTTATTCAGTAGAGCCTTGGGCTTGCTTCTCTCCTCTTTGCTGGAATAGGCAGTCAAGGTTTGAGTTTAATGGCTCATCAGAGAGATTTTCCTTTAACAGTGTAGCAGTGTTAACCCTGGATTATGTGCTGACGCCTCAGTGCAAGTTAATATGTTTTTATTTAATAGGTGGTACCTGAAAGGCTGTGGGGGCCTTACCTGCTGACTGGATAGCCAGTGAGAGCCCTGGTCATCTCCATTGAGAAGGCCCACTGTATTATTGCCTATCAGATACTTAAGTGGCCACTGTCAGGCCTTCCCTGGGATTAAGGGCCCCAGGGGAAGAAATCTCCCCCTCCTGAGAGCAACCAGCCAATCAGCTCTCCATTGACATCAGCACCTTTGGGAGCAGTGGCAGCTATGCACCAACCAGAGGCCCAGGATTAACAAGGGTCCCCAGGCGAAAGGTGAATGAGGGTGGGATGGGGGCTGAAAAGTGGGACATCATGGGAGAGTGGGGAAGGGGTCAGAGGCAAGGGCAAGGGAACGGCTTCCATAAGACCATAAGACATAGGAGCAGAAATTAGGCCATTCGGCCCATCGAGTCTGCTCCGCCATTCAATCACGGCTGATAAGTTTCTCAACCCCATTCTCCCGCATTCTCCCCGTAACCTTTGATCCAGTCGTTTCCCCTCTCCCAGATGCCAGGTCCCTCGATGATGTACCGAGTGCCTTAGAACGAGGTGCCCCCCTCACCCTCCCAGGAGCCTGCGAACCTTTTTGGGCTTTCTCCGTGGTGACTTTCTTGCCCACCCACTGGTTGATGAGGCCCTTCAATGGGCAGTGATTCCCCACTTGAGGGTTTCAGTTAGTGTCTGGACAGGAAGGTGGTCTACATGCCAGCCCTCCTCGGGTTGAAGTGGGAAGTCTCAGCAGCCCCACCACCCGATTACATGCCCCCTAACCCCCCCATCACATAAGTTGCCACCAAGAGGGGGGCATTAAATTCCGCCTGAAGAGTCAATCTTGGTTTAATGGCTCTCGCCTCTGAGTCAGAGAGTGACAGGTTGAAGTCCCATTCCAGAAACTCAAGCATCTAACCTGGGGTGACAATCTGAGTATTTGTACGGTAGTTGGGGGAGGGAGCGCTGATGTGTTTTGGATGAGATGTTAAACTGAATCCCTGTCTATTCTTTCCAGTGAATGTAAAAGATCCCATGGCACTATTTTAGAGAAGAGCAGGGGAGCTCTCCCTGCTATCAAGGCCAACATGTATCTCTCAAACATCATCCAAAACAGATGATCACATTGTGGGGGGGCTTACTGTGAGCAAATTGGTTGCTGTGTTTCCTGCATTACAACAGTGATTAAACGTGAAAAATACACCATTGGCTGTAAAGCACTTTGGGACATCCTGAGGTCAGGAAAGATGCTATATAAATGCAAGTTCTTTCAGTTGCCTATGGGAGTTTCTGCCAAATACCATGTTTTTTAATAAATGATTGGCAAAGTTTAAAACTTGGAATCCTTACGCCTTGCAACATTTTACTCAGAATTTACTCTCGATGTGCTAAAGAACTATATTTATGTTGCAATGTGTTTTCGTGGAAAGGTCTTTATTACTGAGAAACTTGCAGTAACAATACTTATGTCAAGAAGTCAATCATTACAATTGAATAATAACAACTTATATTTACATAGTGCCTTTAACATAATAAAATGCTCCAAGACACTTCACAGGAGTTTTATAGAAGTATGATACTGAGCCTCACGAAGAGATATTAGGTCAGGTGGGCAAAAGCTTGGTCAAAGAGGTAGATTTTAAGGATTGCCTTGAAGGAGGAACATGAGGTAGAGAGATGGAGCATGGGGAGTGAAGTCCAGAGCTTGTGGCCTAGGCAACTGAATGGCCTGAATATTTCGGATGGCGGGGTTTCCCTTCCTCCTGTCCAAAGAATCGGTGGGGAACACATCCCCACCGGCACTGTCTGCCCCCACAGCCATTTCACGCTCCAACGAGTGTCTATTGGCTGCAGGCAGGACTTCCGCCCCCTCACTCAGGAGAAAGTCCCGCCTTAGAGAGCTGCTGACCAGTCTGACTGCTGCAGCAGTGGACAGAAGAGGAAAAGCTTCAACATGTCTGAGCCTAGGTCCCGGGATTGGACGGCAAGGTAAGTTTTCGCAGTCTCAGGGTGGGGAGGGTAGGGGAGGCCTTGTCAGCGGTGGGGGGGGGGGGGTGGTGGTGGAAAGTGGGCGATTGGGGTGTTGGAGGAGAGGCCGGGGGTGGGAGAGGTCCAGTGGCCACCGGGCCTTGTTGAGGGGGGTGGTGGTGGGTGGGGGTCGCTCAGGGTTACAAGAGGGCTCCTGATGGCGGTGCCCCACCCCTGCCGCCTTCCTGCCTGAGGCCTGAGGCCTAAGCCCAATCATATTGGCCACTTAAGGGCCTCAGTTGGGGTAAGGGCGAGCCTGAGGCCTTGCCTGCCCCAGCATAAAATCACTGCGAGGTCGAGGAAGCCGGGAACCCAGAGGGAATCCCGTTTCTTCTATTTCCATGCTCACCCCACCCCTGCCGGCCGGGAAATGTGAAATTCAGGCCAAGGTGTGGGGGAAAAAAACCTCACGAGGCCAGAACTGGAGGAGAGCAGAGATCTCAGGGGGCTACGGGGCTGGAACAGAGACAGGGAGAGACGAGCTCGTGGGGGGATTTGGAAACAAGAATGAGAATTTTTATAATCAAATGTTGGTTGACTCGGAGCCAATGTAGATCAGCGAGAACAGCTGCCAAAGCCTAAGCTCTGGAATTTGCTCCCGACAACTCTCCAGCTCTCCTTTTTTTAAGACGTTGCTTAAAACCTACCTCTTTGACTAAGCTTTTGGTCACTTGAGCTAATATCTCCTTACATGGCTCAGCATCAAAATTTTTTACGTTCATTTATTTCTCATAATCTTAATGCGGCAAAACTAGTGGTTAGTATTATAGGATTAAGTAAAAGGTCAGGCCTATTAACACAGTAAACCATTTGGATTAATGTCAGGGCTACTTGCCCTTAAGGCAAGTGTGAAAAGACTCGGGCGTACCTGCCTGTTGAAATGCATCTCAGAATTTCCTGGTACGCGTTTTAACAGGAAAATGCTCAGCATTATTCACCCTTCATTATTCCTCATGGGGAGAAGAGTGAGCAGAGATAGTGACCTCCATGACCCACGTCTTGCAAATCAGCTGTGGCTCAGTGGGTTGCACTCTCACCTTTGGTTCAGAGCAACAACAATGAATATTTATGTGGCACCGTTAATGTAATAAAATATCCCAAGGTGCCTCGCAGGAGCATTATCCAGTAACATTAGCCACTGAGCCACAAAGAAGATATGAGGGCAGATGGTCAAAATCTTGGTCAAAGAGATGGGTTTAAAGGAGCATCTCAAAGGAAGAAAGAGGGATGGAGAGGGGAAGAGGTTTAGGGAGGGAATTTCAGAGTTTAGGGCCCAGGCACATGAAAGGACGGCTGCAAATGGTGGGGTGATTAAAATCAGGAATGCTCAAAAGGCCAGAATTAGAGGAGCGCAGATACCTTGGAGGATTCTGGAAGAGATTACAGAGATAGGGAGAGGCAAAGCCATTGGAAGGATGAGAATTTTAAAATGAAGATGCTACTTGAGTGGAAGCCAGTGTAGATCAGCGAGCACAAGGGTGGTAGGGGAACGAGACTTTGGGGCGAGTTTAGGCTCGGAGAGCAGTTTTCGATGGCCTCAAGATTACAGAGAGTAGAGTGTGGGAAAGCAGCCAGGAATCTGTTGGAACAGTTGAGTCTAGAGGTAACAAAGGGACGAATGAGGGTTTCAGCATCGGGTGAGCTGAGACAGGGGCGAAGCTGGGTGGTGCTATGGAGCTGGCAATAGGCCGTCTTAATCATGGCGCGTATGTGAGGCTGGTACCCACTGCGGGGTACCATGGTTGCAAAAAGACCGGTTTCACCTCAGACTATTGCCAAGGAGATGGATGGAGTTGGCAGCTAAAGAACAGAGTTCCTGAAAATAATGGCTTCAGTCTTCGTAATATTTAGTTGGAGGAAATTTCTGCTCACCCAGTCCTGGCTGTGGGATAAGCAGCCTGATAATTTTGCAACAATGGAGGAGTCGAGAAAAGTGATGGTGAGGTGGAGCTGCGTGTCACCAGTGTACACGTGAAAACTAACACTGCTTTTGGATAATGTCTCCAAGGGACAGCATATAGATGAGAAATAGGAGGGGGGTCAAGGGTAAATCCATGGGGGACACTGGAGGTAACGGTGTGGGAGCAGGAAGAGACCTGGGTGAGTGTAGTCCCACCAAGCCGGATGACAGTAAAGAGGTGCTGGAGGAGGATGGTGTGGTCAACTGTGTCTAAGATTGCAGACAGGAGAAGAACAGCAGGGAGGGAAAGTTTACCTTTGTCACGGTCACATAGAACGTCATTTGTGACTTTGATAAGAGCAGTTTCCCTCGCTGTGGCAGGGAGGGAACCAGATTTGAGGGAGCAACTTACAAATCCAAACTCTCAGCGCTGAGCCACTGGAAAGTCAAGGCATAAGAGTTCAGCTAACACACATATGGACATCCCCGAGCTCCAGGACATTTCATACGGCGCTAATGAATCTTTTGTGGCTTTGCCCACAGCTAGCAGGGACTAAGTGAATTGCCTTAGAGTCGATGCTACTGCGGGAATGGATTTGAGGATCTGGAGATTCAGGCCTGTTTGAAGCACCACCTAGTGACAGAAGTTTGCCACCATTGGCATGACTCCATGCCAACGAACTCATGCCAAAATAAGGAATGCATTAAAAATCAATCAAGTTTACTGTTTTACAGGGTTGCCCGAGAAATGGCAATGTTTCGAAATGGGAAAAATTCCTGCTGTCAAAGGTGTTGTCTTTGACGTGAGACACTAATATTTATTCATCAACCTACATCGCCCAAACAGATTATCTGGTTAATATCTCTTTGCAGTTGTGCAAATTCGCTTTTGTGCTTTCTGCATTGTAACTGTGACCATACTTCAAAAGTACTTTTGGCTGTGAAGCTCTTTGAGATGTTCCAGAGGTTGTGAAAGGCGCCATGTAAATGCAACCCGACAATTCCCACGGCCTCGAAAACAAGATGTTTTCCCTGCAAGCAAGAGAGATTTGAGCTTCACCAAAGCCCTCCACCTCTCTCCCCTCTCCCCTCCTTTAAGAGGGTCCTTAAAACCTGCCTCTTTCACCAAGTTTTTGGTCATCTGCTCTAATACCTCCTTGTGTGGTTTAGTGACAAATTTTGTTTGATAACACTTCTGTAAAGCATCATGTTTTACTATGCTGAAGGTGCTAGATAAATACAAATTGTTGTCACCATCAGCACCTTCTTTCGTCTTTAACATTGCCATTAACACTCACTTTGTCTTGTACCCATGACATCTTTGTCAAATCCCTTGAGCTCCCACCTATCCCTGACCTTCTATTTTGCTCCACCTGCTCCACCCCCTCTTAAACAGCATAAAACCTATCATATTCCTACTTCTCTTTAGCTCTGGAGAAGAGTCATACGGACTCAAAAACGTTAACTCTGTTTCTCTCTCCACAGATGCTGCCAGACCTGTTGAGTTTTTCCATCATTTTCTGTTTTTATTACACATTGTTGCTGTTGTTAAAGGAGTGAAATAAATGCAAGTCATTGTTGTTGTGGTGTTTTTCCACAGGGCAGGCGGACACTCAAGGTTAGTTCGTGAAAATGTGAGGTAAGATGTTCATTCTAGGGTTTTGCTTGATTACCTTTGGGGAGTATTTAAGAACATAAGAAATAGGAGCTGTCTTTGAGCTGCTCTACTATCAACAAGATCATGGCTGATCTTCCACCTCAACTCCACCTTCCTGCACTATCCCCGTATCCCTTAAATTCCCTTAGTACCCAAAAATCCATTGATCTCAGTCTTGAATGTACTCAATGACTGAACATCCAAAGCTCTCTGGGGTAGAGAATTCCAAAGATTTGCAGCTCTTTCAGTGAAGAAATTCCTCCTCTCCTCAGTCCTAAGCGGTCCACCCCTTATTCTGAGACTGTGACCTAAAATCCCCCAGTCAAGAGGAGCATTTTCTCAGCAAATACCCTGTCGAGTCCCTTAAGAATTTTCTATGTTTCAGTGAGATCATCTCTCATTCTTCTAAACTCCAGGGATTATAGGTCGAGTCTACTCACTCTCTCCTCATAGAACAATCCCCTCATCCCAGGAACCGGTCTAGTGAACCTTCTTTGCTCTCCCTCGAGGGCAGCTACCCCCTTCGCTTGCAAGGAGACCAAAATGGCAAATGGCACTCCCCTGTGCCACCTCACCAATGCCCTGCGTATTTGTAGAAAGACTCCCTCACTCTTACACTCCAATCCCTTTGCAATAACCATTTGCCTTCCTAACTGCTTGCTGTACCTGCACACTAAACTGGAGACGGTCCACGGCAGAGTGCATTGGTACATGGTCTGCAGAAGTGGTTCTTGCCTGAATGACTTTTTCACGTCCGCTGTTTCTTATGATCTTAATGCTGCAAAACAAGTGGTTAAATATTAAAGGATTAAGTAAAGGGTCAAGCCTATTAACACAGTAAACCATTTGGATTAACGACAGGGTGATTTGCACTCAAGGCAGGTGTGAAAAAGATTGGGCGTACCTGCCTGTTAAAATGTTTTTTTTAATTCATTCATGGGATGTGGGCGTCGCTGGCTAGGCCAGCATTTATTGCCCATCCCTAATTGCCCATGTACCTTGGAACTGCCTGGTATACGTTTTAACAGGAAAATGCACAATTATTCTAATTACCTAGTCGGCAGATCCGTAGAATGT
This sequence comes from Cetorhinus maximus, assembly GCF_964194155.1. NCBI lineage: Eukaryota > Metazoa > Chordata > Chondrichthyes > Lamniformes > Cetorhinidae > Cetorhinus > Cetorhinus maximus. The sequence continues at coordinate 54,446 of NW_027596548.1, read as the reverse complement.
AACCGGAATTGGCTTTTTTGGGGAGAAGAGTGAGAGCGAAAGTGACCTCCATGGTCCAGGCCTTGAAAATAAGCTGTGGTTCAGTGGGTAGCACTCTTACCTTCGAGTCAGAACAACAACAATGAATGTTTATATAGCACCTTTAATGTTATAAACATCCCAAGGCACTTTACATGAATGTTGTGAAGCAAAATTAGGCATCGAGCCACATGAAGTGACATTAGGCGGCCAAAATCACCAAGGCTCCTTAGACATCACCTTCCAATCCCACGACCATCTAGAAGCACAAGGGCAAGGACAAGGGCAGCCGGCAGATAGGAACACCACCACCTACAAGTTCCCCTCCAAGACACTCGCCATCCTGACTTGGAAATATATCGCCGTTCCTTCACTGTCACTGGGTCAAAATCCTGGAACTCCCTCTCTAACAGTACTGTGGGTGTACCTACACCACATGGACTGCAGCGGTTCAAGAAGACAGTTCACTGCCACCTTCTCAAGGGCAACTAGGGATGGGTAATAAATGCTGGCCCAGCCAGTGAAGTCCACATCCCATGAATGAATAATAAAAAAAAATTTGGCTGAAGAGTTAGGTTTTTAGGTGCTTCTCAAAGGATGAAAGAAGGGTAAAGAGGCAGAGTGGGGTAGGGAGGGAATTCCAGAGTTTAAGGATTTGGCAGTTAAAGGCAGTCACCAGGGTTGGAGTGATAAAAATTGGGGATGCTCAAGAGACCAGAATCAGATCAGTGCATGAAGGGTTTTATTACTGTCAAGCCGCTATATAAATGCAATTGTTGTTGTTCTTGTTGCTGAAAGCAAAAGCCCACTTTCTGACAGCGGGTTTGGGATGATAAGGTGTGAAAAGCTACCATTCCGGCCTATAAGTAAAACGTCGTTTTACCCGCCCGCTACCGCACTTAGTGCAAATCTGGGACAACTCTGCCCCGTGTCACAGTGAGATCTACATTACAAGAATAATGGCAGATTATTAAAACAGTCACTTGGTAGTACAGAACATGAATATTGCTGAAGAGACATGTTTCCAAAGCTTTTCATCTTGCACTTGTCAACCAATCAACGCTCTTTTTCCTTGTTGTATAAATTGTTGTGATTGTTTAAAATTTGGCATTCTTGCATTTGTCCTGACGAGTACAAGATAAAAAATTTTGGCAACATGTTCTCTTTTCAGCAATATTAAATGAATCAATGATTTTTTTTTATTCGTTCACAGGATGTGGGTGTCACTGGCTGGGCCAGCATGTATTGCCCATCCCTAGTTGCCCTTGAGTAGGTGGTGGTGAGCTGCCTTCTTGAACCACTGCAGTCCATGTGGTGTGGGTACACCCACAGTGCTGTTAGGGAGGGAGTTCCAGGATTTTGACCCAGTGACATAGAAGGAACGGCGATATATTTCCAAGTCAGGACGGTGAGTAGCTTGGAGGGGAACTTGCAGGTGGTGGTGTTCCCATGTATCTGCTGCCCTTGTCCTTCTAGATGGTAGAGGTCGTGGGTTTGGGAGGTGCTGTCGAAGGAGTCTTGATGAGTTGCTGCAGTGCATCTTGTAGACGGTACACACTGCTGCCACTGTGCGTCGGTGGTGGAGGGAGTGAATGTTTAAGGTGGTGGATGGGGTGCCACTCAATTGGGCTGCTTTGTCCTGGATGGTGTCGAGCTCCTTGAGTGTTGTTGGAGCTGCACTCATCCAGGCAAGTGGAGAGTATTCCATCACACTCCTGACTTGTGCCTTGTTGATATGGCACAGAATTTGGGGAGTCAAGAGGTGAGTTACTGTCTACAGAATTCCCAGCCTCTGACCTGTTCTTGTAGCCACAGTATTTAAATGGATGGTCAATGGTAACTGCTAAGATGTTGATGGTGGGGGATTCAGCAAGGGTAATGTTGTTGAGTAACAAGGGGAGATTGTTTGATTTTCTCTTGCTAGAGATGGTCATTGCCTGGCATTTATGTGGCCTGAATGTCCACCTATCACATAGCAACCCAAATCTGAATGTTGCCCAAGTCTTGCTGCACATGGGCATGGACTGCTTCAGTATCTGCAGAGTTGTGAATGGTACTGAACATTATGCAATCGTCAATGAACATCCCCACTTCTGACCTTATGCTCGAGGGAAGGTCATTGACGGAGCAGCTGAAGATGCTTGAAACTTGCATAGGGAAAGCAGCTACTACCTTTTGTCAGCTTATGAAACACCCATGGAATAACATCAAGCCAACCCTCAGGACCAAGCTGATGGTTTATAAAGCCTGTGTTGTCAGCACCTTGCTGTATGGCTGTGAAACATGGACAACTTACCGCTTATAACTTAAAGTAGCCCCTACAATTTCCATCTTCACAGTCGACGGTGCATTATGGCTATATCCTGGCAGGACATCATTACAATTGTGGCAGTCCTCTCAAAAACAGAGCTCTGAAGTTTGTTAGCACTCATCAAACTGAGGTGACTTAGTCGGCTCAGGCATGTCTGCAGGATGGTAGATAGTTTCATACCCAAGGACTTTCTGTATGGTGAAGGAGCCAGAGCCAGATGACCAGTAGGACACCCAAAGTTCCACTCCAAGGATGCTTGCAAGCATCACATCAACACCCTGGACATCGGTTATTGCACCCGGGAGTCACTAGCTGATGACAAAGGGAAATGACGACACTTCTTGTGGGCTGGCACGCACCATCACGATGACCAGTAGCTACAGTGGCTTGGCAACGGACACCAACACCGAAAACAACAATCCACAACAACGCTCTGTAAGCTTCATGTGCGGCACTTGTGATGGAACCGCCCTCTCAAGGATTAGCCTCGTCAGCCATCAGCAAAGGTGCATCATATGAAGACATCCCATCTGAAATGGATTGTTTGCTGCCTGCCCATCACCTTTCATGGATAGAAGGATGCTGGCCATCGATTGAGGATGTTATGCCTTTAGGTTTTCTCTTGTCTTTAGATATTTTGGGCTTTTTGCTGTTCTTGTAGGTAAACCCAGCTCTGTATGTCTCAGAGTTTGCCCAGGTAGCCAACTGCATTTGTATCATATTCAGGAAATGAACTTGGAACCTCCTTCAGCCCTACAATCCTTCGGGATCTCTGCGTCCCTCCAATTATTGTCTATTGTGCACACACCACTTCCTTTGCTCTGCCATTGGCATCCATGCAATCAGCAGGTCCTAAGCTGTGGGATTTTTCTTCTTAAACATCTCCACCTCCATCTCCTCCCTTAAGTTGCTCCTTAAAACCTACCTCACTGACTCAACCTGCCTTAATATTTGCTTCTACGACTTAGTGCTAAATTTTGTTTGATAATGTTCCGATGAATCGCCTTAAGATGTCTCACTGTGTTAAAGACATTTTGTAAAGGCCAGTTATGATTTCTGCTACTGTTTTGACCGCACGATCTCTCATATCTATACAATGGCTGGAGGAAGAGATTGAATGTATGATAGCTAAATTTGCTGATGACCCTAAGATAGTCAGGAAACTAAGCTGTCAAGAGGAGTAAAGAGCCTACAAAGGGATTTAGATAGGCTAAGTGAGTGGGCAAAAATTGGGGGCTGGAGTATAATGTGGGAAGATGTGAACTTGTTCACTTTGGCAGGAAGAATAGAAAAGCAAAATGTTAATTAAATGGAGAGAGATTGCAGGACTCGGTGTCCTGGTACATGAATCACAAAAAGTTAGCATGCAGGTACAGCACGTGATTAGGAAGGCAAATGGTATGTTGGCGTTGCAAGCAGACTGGGAAATAAAAGTAGGGAAGTTTTGCTTCGGTTGTACAGGGCGTTGGTGAGACCACATCCAGAGTACCATGTACAGTTTTGGTCTTCTTATTTGAAAAAAAAAATCATTTTTTAAAATTTGTTCATGGGACATGTGTGTCGCTGGCTAGGCCAGCATTTATTGCCCATATCTAATGGCTCTTGAGAACTGAGTGGCTTGCTAGGCCATTTAGGAATCAACCATATTGCTGTGGGTCTGGAGTCACATGTAGGCCAGACCAGGCAAGGACAGCAGATTTCCTTCCTGAATGGGACATTAGTGAAACAGATAGGTTTTACAATAATCGACAATGGTTTCATGGTCATCATAAGACTTTTAATTCCAGATTTTTTACTGAATTCAAATTTCGCTACCTGCTTTGATGGGATTCAAACCCAGATGGGTATTAGGAGTACTAATCTAGTAACAATACCACTATGCCACTGCCTTTCCCAAATAAAACAGCATTAAAAGCAGTTCAGAGAAGGTTCACTTGACTGATTCCTGGGATGAAGGGGTTATCTTATGAAGAAAGGTTGAGAATGTTGGGCCTATACCCATTGGCGTTTAGAAGAATGAGAGGTGATCTTATTGAATCATATAAGTTCCTGAGGGGACCTTATAGGGTGGATACCGAGAGGATATTTCGATATTTCCTCTTGTGGGGGGGGCGGAACTAGAACTAGGGGAGACAGTTTAAAAATAAGAGTTCTTCCTTTTAAGATGGAGAAGAGGGGGAATTTTTTCTCTCAGAGGGTTATTGGTCTGTGGAATTCATTTCCATAAAAAGCAGGAGAGGCTGCGTCATTGAATTTATTCAAGGCAGAGTTAGACAGATTTTTGGTGGACAAGGGAGTCTAAAGGCTTAACTAATCAAGCACGGTGAGCACCAATTGTAAACAGACTCACATAATCAAACAGAGAACAATCGAACACTACACTCAGGACATCCCTTGGCCCTTTACAGGCAATGAAGTACTTTTGAAGTGAAGTCACTATTGTATGCAAACACTGCTGTGATTTATCATTAGACTGCATTTGATAAGAATTTCAACAAGGTTGGCTAAACTCGTTCTTGAAGATATTACAGTGGTGACATTGGTTACACTGTTCTAATCTGGAAAGCTAATTGCTGAAGGGTGGTACTGGAGGCAACCATTGATCTGTCTTACATTTATTTACGAAGTGAAACATTACAAGCACACAGCTCCTAACTCAATCACACCCCAGTTTCAGCAAGTGTCTCTTTAAATGTGCTCGTGAAACTCCAATTAATACCCTCCGCCCACAAATTGATATACGATGAACATGCACCTGTAAAATCAAATGGGCTCACAGTAAATCTGTTGTAAAACCTGGTTGTAAAACATGCTCAACTTTCCTTACTATTGACTTCATAAGAGAAGGAAATGGGGTACATTTTAAAACAAGCTTGTGATTCGCTTTAAGCCCATTCTGTGCTGTTGACATAGGCCAATTTCACTGCCGGCCTCTTTAATAAAAGCCCGTTGTTGTTCCTCACGGTAACTTGCACTTCTTTGAGAGTGCGACCCTATCTTTGTTTGATTTACTCGAGCTTGAGAAAGCATAACAGACCCAAGGTCTTTCTGTGCATGAAACCCATTCCTTCACTTTGTGGACTCCACTTTGTGGAGCTTGTACTAAAGAGATTTATCAACCTACCTTGTTCAAATCAGTGAATTAATCTGTAACTGTTGTAGAGAGATATTCAGGTCAGATACCTTACGTAGATAGTGAGAAAAATAGAAGCAGTGTTACACAAGAACATGATTTATATCAGAACAGTCATAAGAACATAGGACTCAGGAGCAATAGCAGGCCATAGCTGATCTGATTGTGGTCTCAACTCCACCTTACTGTCTGCCCACCATAACCCTTGACTCCCTCAGAGTTGACTTGCCTTTTTTGAATTCAGACGAAAGCTTGGGGGATAGCTGTTGCCTGGTGCATTCTCCATGTCAACGCCTCAGCCAATCAGAGTCCACTTGTCAACCAATCAGCATCCTTTCCTCATGCAGTATAAATTGTTGTTCCCTTTGAAATTTGGTATTCTTGCAGCTGCCCTGATGAGTTCAAGATGAAAAGCTTCAACAGGAAGTCTCTTTCTTCAGCAATACTTAATTTCTATACTAGCAAGAGACTCTTTATAAGAGTTTTCTACTTGAGCTGGGGTCTGCCAGACTATCTTGGAAGCAGAACTTGGCAATTTATTGACAAAATGTTCAAACACCACCTCGTAATGGTCTCCGTTGCAGAGACAGGGAGAAGGCTAGGTCTCCTCTACATTGGAGAGACCAAACGCAGACTGGGTGACCGCTTTGCGGAACACCTTCGGTCTGTCCGCAAGCATGACCCAGACCTCCCTGTCGCTTGCCATTTCAACACACCACCCTGCTCTCTTGCCCACATGTCCGTCCTTGGCTTGCTGCATTGTTCCAGTGAAGCTCAACGCAAACTGGAGGAACAACACCTCATCTTCTGACTAGGCACTTTACAGCCTTCCGGACTTAATATTGAGTTCAACAACTTTAGATCATGGACTCTCTCCTCCATCCTCACCCCCTTTCCGATCCCCCTTTTTCCAATAATTTATATATATATATTTTTAAATTTTTATATTTTTAAATTTTTTAAATATATTTTTCTTTCCCACCTATTTCCATTATTTTGAAATGTATTCTCATTCATTGTTTTATCTCCACCTTTTAGCCTATTTCGATCCCTTCCCTCTACCCCACCCCCACTAGGGCTATCTGTACCTTGCTCGTCCTGCTTGCTACCCTTAATGTCCCCATTAGCACATTCCTTAGATAATATCACCACAGTCAACACCCCTTTGTCCTTTTGTCTATGACATCTTTGGCAATCTCTTCTTTGCCTCCACCTATCACTGGCCCTCTATCCAGCTCTACCTGTCCCACCCCCCTCTACCAGATTATATTTCACCTCATTTCAATTTCTCCTCAGTTCTGATGAAGGGTCATACGGACTCGAAACGTTAACTGTGTTCCCCTCCGCAGATGCTGTCAGACCTGCTGAGTTTTTCCAGCTATTTTTATTTTTGTTTCAGAAGGCCAGCAATTTCATTCACTTTCCCCTCCCCCCCACAACCCCGAATCCACCTTCTCCTCTTCCTCACCCAGAGGGTAGGGGAGAGAGGTGTCCTTATAAGAAACCAAGTGAAAAGATCATATAAGACGGACTCCTTATCAGCTCTAGTTTAAAACATGCACTATTTTTTTTAGCCAGCTGTCCTTCAACTCTGAGAAAAACATTCCTGGCCTGGCCTGAAGGAGATTTTGCAAGGGAGTTTATGAGCCATTAATGATTTATCACAGGCCTCAACATGGAGTACTAGAACAATTTACAAACAAAAAATATCTTTGTCAAGGTGACTTTGGTTTTTTTTGCCAATGTACTGGACACTCTGTACATCGTAAATCTAGAAAACAAAGGAGAAAACCCTCGTTGTGGGAGAGTTTCTTGACTCCCTGTTGTGTGCTACAAAGCCCAGCCTGTGAGTGTTCCTGCTCAGTGAGAGTGCCTCAGGCCATTGGAGCAGCACCTCTACACCACCAGTCCTGATAGAGGGGGGGGCCTGAACTCAAATCCAACAAAACTTTTGCTCACGTGACACTGTTGGTATAAGAATCAAGGGGATTGGATGTTGGAACTAAAGAGGGGCTTGCTGGGAGAAATGGAAGCTCTTTTGAAGACGGAATGAAAGAAAGTCCTTGCATTTATGGTCGTGCCTTTCACCACCTCAGACAGCCCAGAGTGCCTCACAGCTTTCGAGGTCACTGCTGTGATATGTGGGAAACATGGCAGCCGATGTTAAAATTGCAGCGTTGCCAGCCTGGGAACCAATGTAGGTCACTGGGCACAGGGCTGATGGGGGGAACAGGACTTGGAGTGAGTTGGGATATTGGGCAGCAGGGTTAGAATGAGCTCTTTTCGAGCTCTGTGCCACTGGCTGGGCAGTTTACCAGCAAGTCCCAAGATGCATTCTTACTTTTTCCAGTATGCTGCCCATTTTGGGCAGTACCTGGTAGGTTGGCACAGGCCTACTGAAAATTTCCCTCACTCATTCCTCTCCAACTCACCTCTTACAGTCTCTCTGTCTCCATCCCACTCTCCTCCTCACCTGCCCTTCCCCCGCCCGCATCCTCCTCCTGTCTTCCCTAACCCCCCCCGACCGCCCTCACCCCTCATGTCCCACCCGCCAGCACCCACTTCATGCTCTGCTTCCATGCCCCCTCATGCTCTGCACCAACCCACCCCCCCTCCTCTCTCACCCTGCCCCCACTCTCCTCACACCCAGTCCCTATTTGCCTCTTGCCCTGGCTCCTAATCTCCTCTCACACCCTGCAGCACCCCCCACACTCCTTCTAGCCTGTCTCATCACCACCCCCCAACACCCCCATCATGACCCCCACCCTGCCCCTTCCCAGTATCAGGATACATGAACATGCACCCAACAAGGGAAGTAGCCAATAAGACTATTTTTATAAAATCGTTTTAATGAATGATCTTACTAAAAGAGGTTATTATCACTGTAATATAACTATAACACATTATTGATGTATTTTCTCATTTTATTTTCCTCTTTTTGTACTTTGTTTTATTTCTTTCCTGTCTCTGTGACTCTCTGCGCTTTGTTCTGTTCTCTCCGGCTTCCTGTTTCCTGATGTATTCCGGGAACTGAGAGCATGTTGATCGGAATCTGGTGTGGTTCAACAGTAACAACAACAACAACAACAACAACAACTTGTATTTATATAGCACCTTTAAGATAATAAAGTGCCCCAAGCCACTTCACAGGAGCATTATGGAACGGAATGTGGCACTGAGTCACATATTGGGTCAGATTGACAAAAGCTTGGTCAAAGAGCTATATTTTAAGGAGTGTCTTAAAGTGAGGTGAAGAGGCATAGGGAGGGAATTCCAGAGCTCAGGGCCTTGGCAACTAAAGATGTGGCCACCAATGTTGGAGTGACTAAAATCGAGAATGTTAAAGAGGCCAGAATTAGAGGAGAGCAGATACCTTGGAGGTTTTTGGGGAGAGGGGGGTAAGGTCATGGAGGGATTGGAAACAAGGATGGGAATTTTAACATCAAGATGTTGCTTGACTGGGAGCCAATGTGGGTCAACGAGAACAGGGGTGATAGAGGAAAAGGGCTTGTGCGAGTTAAGACATGGGTAACAAGTGTTTTGGTTGGCCTGAAGTTTATGAAGGGTACAATATGTGAGACCAGCCAGGAGTGCGTTGGAATAGTTGAGTCTAGAAAATGAAGCCATGAATGAGGGTTTCAGCAGCAGATAAGCTGAGACAGAGGTGAAGTCAGGCGATGTTCCGGAGGTGGAAATAGGCGATAGTGATGACATGAATATAAGATTGAAAGCTCATCTTCATTCAGGTGGGGGGGGGCTGCAGGTTTTTTCCCTGATTGGGCTCTTTCCTCCCTCCCAGAGGAATGGGATTGATAAGGAGGGAATTCGGAACAGGACTATGAGCAGCCAATCGGAAATCTAGCAGTGTACGATGTGGGGAGTCACATGAAACTTGCCTAAGCAGTGTGTACTCATTTTTTCAGTCAGCAGACTGTGGGTTCAGACTCTATGGTGGGACGCCAGTGAACATCCTGGGTCTTGCATGCGCTCGCCGATTGGCTCCCTGCCCATTAACTCTTTAAAGTTAAAATTCTCATCCTCGATTTCAAATTCCTCCGTGACCCCCCGATCTTTGTAACCTCTGCAGCCCTCTGAGATCTCTGCGTTTCTCCAATTCTGGCTTCAGACCCATCGCGATTTTAATCGCTCCATCATTGGAGGCTGTTCTTTCAGCTGTCAAGGCCGTTAGCTCTGGAATTCCTTCTCTAACTTCTCCGCATCTCTATCTCTCTTTTCTCCCTCACGATATTCCCTGAAAACCAGCTTTTTGTTCTCTTCCCTGATACCGGCTGACTTGGCTTGTGTCAAATTTTGTCTAATGCCCCTGTGACGTGTCTTGAAATATTTTACTCTCGTTGATGCTGGTTGTTGTCATTGTCGTTGAGTGAGTTTGATTGGACATCTCTATTGAAGTACAGACACAGGTATGGTGGGCTGAATGGCCTCCTTCCATGCTATAAGAGTCTGTATGGGTTTATTTTATCTCACCAGGTACCATTCTCTGTGAGTCGATGAGATCTGATAGGCAATATAAAGATCCCTTCCTCTGTTCCTCTAGCTAGCTTCCATTATGGTTACCACACAGTTACAGCTGCCTTTTGGCCCCAGCATACTCCCTGAGCCCCCCAAGATATATATATATATATATATGGCCAAGATAGGGGAAGGAGGACAAAGTGAAGATTCATTGAGAGCTCCACTAACCCTGGTTGCAGCACCGCTCCCTCTGCTCCTACATTGTCAACCATACATTCAGTTACCTAGATCTTAAACTCTGCAAAGCCCTCTCTGAAAGCGTGTGTCTCTCCACCTCCCTCTTTCCTTTAAGACCCTCCTTAAAACTCAACAATTTTGACCAACTCTCCATCTATCTCCTTTTCCAGCTCCATTCTTCCCTTTCACCTTTCCCTTTAGTGTGTTTCTGCATTAAGGACCCTGCATTAAGGCAAAGTGTGGTTTCTTCTCTGCACATGCCCAGTGTAGCTCTGCAATGCCCTAAGAGCCCAATGGTTAAGGTGATGGGTTTGAAATCCGTTGCACTCTCCCTAAGCAGGTTTGTGTCCTGCTGACCATGTTCCTTGCTGCTCCTTCCCGGGAGGCAGCGGCATGGTGGTAGTGGCGTTGGGAAGTTCAAAAGGTTCACAAGGCTCTGAGTGAAGAAATTTCTCCTCAGCTTAGTCCTAAATAACCAGCCCCTTATCCTGAGACATTGGCCCCCCCATGTTCTAGATTCCCCAACCAGGGGAAACAACCTCTCTGTGTCTCCCCTGTCAAACCCCTTCAGATTCTTGTATGTCTCAATGAGGTCACCTTTCACGCTCCTAAACTCCAGGGAATATCGGCCCAATTTACTCAGCCTCTCATCATAGGACAACCCCCTCATCCCAGGGACCAATCTAGCCAACCTTCGCCATCGAGGCAAGTATATCCTTTCTCAGATAGGAAGACCAAAACTGTCCCAGGCACTACGTACACAGGTGCTGACACACACACACACACACACACTTTACTTGCAAAAAAAATAGAAAATGCTGGAAATAGCAGGTCAGGCAGCATCTGTGGAGAGAGGAGCAGAGTTAATTTTTCAGGTGGATATATTTTCATCAGATGACCGTTGCTTCTTTCTCTCTCCTTCCCTAGATGCTGACTGAGCTGCCGAGTATTTCTAGAATTTTCCATTGCGTATCTCGGATTTCCAAGAGCCACTGTCAATGTTACTCTTTATTTGAACTCTGACATTGCTTTAATTGCTCCCGGTTTTGTCTCCCTCTGGCTATTGGAGTTTGCTGATTGTTGGTCAGAATGGGCTGGCTATAACACTTCATCATTCATAAAGTGGAGGAAACCAGTGTATAAATGTCACAGCTCTAAGCTCTGTCAAATGCTGTAAATTAACTTGTTATAAATATATCAAACAAGCTGCTTTGGGTAATTTGATTTCTCTTCTGTAGGATTGCTTTATTTGTGAAGGGTCCTATTAAAAGACTATGGTCCCAGAGGTATGTTATTCTGCATGATAATGATCAGCTCTCGCTTATAAACAGTTGCGGGGTTGCTAGTTTATGATGATTATAGGACAAGTGATTTGTTGTAGCAAGGAGGCGTTGGGGCCTCTCTGCAGCAGTGCTGCTCACTCTCTCTCTCTCTTTCTCTCTCTTTCACTCCCTCTCTCCTTCTTCCTTTTGCCTTTTTTGCACTGTCTCTGCACTCCCAATGCTGGATCATTTTTCCCTTTTGTGTGTGTTTGGTTTACCCCCTCCACTGCCCCCTCCGCCCCACCAATCGGTTCCTGAATCTGCAGACTGAGGCCGTGCTTATTCAAGCTTAATGACGGACATCCTCGTCTAATGCTTTAAATAACTGCAGCTATGCAGCCAGCGAGAGTTGTGACACTCTTGTCTCTGAGTTAGAAAGTTGTGGGTTCAAACCTCATTTAGGGGGGTGCTGAGCACAAAAACCTAAGATGATACTCCCTCTGCGGTACAGAAAGAGTGCCCCAACGCCTGGGGTGCTGTCTTTTGGGTGAAATGTCAAACTGAGGACCTGTCTGCCCCTCTCAGGTGGGAGCAGAGGATTTCATGACACTATTCCGATGAAGATAAGGGTATTTCTACACCCCCCCACCTCCTGTCCAATTTATGTTACTTTTTCAACATCACTAAAACAAAACCAAGCCCCTCCCTACCTGTTCACGTGAATATAAACGACACCGTGGGACTTTGAGTTCTTCTAAGTACCCTAACATTTATCCTCAAACACTACCTGAGGATATCCCAAAGCACTTCACAGCTTGTGAATTACTTTTTGAAATGCAGTCACTGTTGTAATATAGGAAGCATGGCTGTTAATATCAGCCCCATGAACAGCATTGAAATAGAAGATCAGATCATCTGTTTTAGCAGTGATATTGGCCTGCGCACAAGGCCAACTCCTCTGCTTTGCTTTGTAACACCACAACGGGATGCAGGAACAGGAGTGCTTGTTACTCACAGCTTACACTCTGTGGCAAATTCTTTTCTACTCATTCTTGGGTGTGGGCGTCACTGGCAAGGTTCGAACTCTTTGTCCAGTTCTGGTAACATTCAGAAGGTGATAGTGGGTCTCCTTCTTGTACTGCTGCAGTCCATGTGGTCAGTGGTTTGAGACAACTGAGAAGATTGTTAGCCCACTTCAGAGGACAGTTAGAGTCAACCATGTTGGAGTATTGCTGGAATCAGACATGGGGGGGAGACATAATGATGATATCACTGGACTAGTAACCCAGAGGCCCAGGTTAATGCTCTGGGTACATGGGTTCAAATCCCACTATGGTAGCTGGTGGAATTTAAATTCAATTAATAAACCTGGAAGTGAAAGCTCATTTCAGTAATGGTGACCATGAAACTATCATTGATTGTTGTAAAAACCCATCTGGTTCACTAATGCCCTTTTGGGAAGGAAATCTGCCAACATTACCCAGTCTGGCCTACATGTGACTCCAAACCCACAGCAATGCGGGTCCTCAGCAATCGCCTAGCAAGTCGCTGCTGTAACAATGGCCAGAGTCATTTTAGTTGCTTATGTTTGTACCTTATAGAGTGCAATAACTCTTCTGGGTTTAAGTGACAAAATCTGTGCACTGTACTCTGGATGGAGTACAACCAACAACTTACATACAATAGGTTGCCAAGATCACCAAGGCTCTACAGCATCACCCATCTTCGCCCTCCCCCAGTTCCTCTGCTGCTGAAAACCTTTAACCACGTCTTGGTTAGCTCTGGACTACTTCAATAGTCTTCATACTGACCGGCATCCCATCCTCCAACTTAAGTTCACTCAAAACTTTGCAGCCTGTATCCTAAATCACGCCATCCCTTTCACTCATACTCCTGTACTCACTGACTCACAGTGGTTCCCATACTAGCAACACCTCAAGTTTAAAAATCTCCACCCTTGTTTTCAAAGCCCTCCATGGCCTCACTCCTCCCTGTCTCTGTAACCTCCTCCTGCCCCACAACCCTCCAAGATCTCCGTCAATTCTGGCCTCTTTCGTACTCCCAATTTTAACCACTCCACCATTGGTGCCTTCAGCTTCCTGGGTCCTAAGTTCTGGAATTCCCTCCCCAAATCTCTCCGCCTCTCCCACATCTTTTAAGATACTCCTTAAAACCTACCTCTGTGACCAAACTTTTGGCCACCTGTCCTGATATCCTCTTATACTGTTGGGTGCCGAAATGTGTTTGATAACGCTACTTAGAAGTGCCTTGGGTTATTTTAGTACATTGAAGGCACGATATGAATAAAAGTTAGTGTTGTTGTTGTCACGCTTTGAGAGCAGTGATATGGGTGGTGATACTTTATTTTCAGGCTCAATGTCAAAAAGTAATATAACCAGAGATGCATGTGTTCAGAAAGATATTTTTGTCAGTGTCTGTTTTTGGTCAATTGAATACTTTTGTTTACATGTTGAACACTAATGACATCATGGAACTGACTTGGAGGAGCCTCTGTGCTTGACAGTGTCAGGGAGCTTAATTAGTATCAGTGCATTCAGCCATTAACCCCAGGGACCTTGCTGCATCTACTGTGTTCATCTTAATTTAGCTCCTTTCCACTTACCTGCTTCAAGCTACTCCTCCTGACGTTGTTCCTCATGTGACTATTTTTCCAATTATTTCCAGATGTTTAAACCTTATTCAGTTTTTCCTCTCCTGTCTTCAGAAAAGAAAGAGGAACTTGCATTTATATAGCACCGTTCACCCACTCATGATGCCTCAAAGCATTTCTTGAAAATTCTTTCACGGGATGTGGGCGTCGCTGGCTAGGCCAGCATTTATTGCCCATCCCTAACTGCCCTTGAGAAGGTGGTGGTGAGCCACCTCCTTGAACCGCTGCAGTCCATGTGGTGTAGGTACACCCACAGTGCTGTTAGGAAGGTAGTTCCAGGATTTTGACCCAGTGACAGTGAAGGAACGGTGATTTTTTCCAATTCAGGATGGTGAGTGACTTGAAGGAGAACTTATAGCTGGTGGTGTTCCCATTTGTCTGCTGCCCTTGTCCTTTGAGGTGGAACCTGGGTTTGGAAGGTGTTGTCGAGGAAGCCTTGGTGAATTCCAGCAGTGCGTCTTGTGGATGGTATATACAGGTACCGGATCCCATATCCAGGAAACTCAGGATCGAATGTGTACTGGATATGAGGACTTTCTGGATTTTAGGTGCTGGGGAGGAGAGGGAAATAAGATAATCATTAAATAAACTTGAAAGCCAGGCTCTTTTCTCCACTGAGCCAGACTCAGCCAGGATGGGGAAGGGAAGGGATGAGGGGCAGATCAGGCCGACTTCCGTGGCCTGAAGTGCAGGGAATCAGCGCGCTGTGGCCTGGATACGCAGTCTACCAATTATACCCCTCCACCACCAACACTTCACACAAAATCAATTCTTAAAATTTAAAAATAAACGGTAAAAGAGCTAACCAGCAGCGTGAAGAATAATGGCGCTTGGGGCTGTCAATGAAACCCTGTAAGTCGACCCATTGTTAATAAAAGGTATAACAGAGAGCAATGCCTGATGGGGTTGCACAGTGGTTTCCAGGGTGTTGACAGCTTCAAATGTTTTTGGGTCCTTCTCGATTCTGGGATGCCAGACGAGGGGCCCGGTATCCATACACTGCTGCCACTGTGTGTCAATGGTGGAAGGAGTGAATGTTTAATGTGGCAGGTAGGGTGCCAATCAAGCGGGGCTGCTTTGCCCTGGATGGTGTCAAGCTTCTTGAGTGTTCTTGGAGCTGCACTCATGCTCCTCAAAGTAACACCATGGGGACTTTCATAGACAGAGCCTCGGTTTAACATCACCTCGAAAAGCCAACGTGTCATTTTCCCTCAGTGCTGGGTTGAAGTATCTAGATTCAAGCTTCTGGGGGAGGGAATTGACCCCATAACTTCCCTGGCTTACAAAGGTAAGTATGCTACCCACTGAGCCAGTGAAACAGGCCACTCAGCCATATGAAGCTGTGAAACCTCTTACCTGGCTGACCTTCCCCACACACTACACGATTTTAAAATGTCAGGCTTGGTGTCATCTGAAAGCTTGTGCACTCTTCAGCTTGGTGTTGAACATCGTGAGCCTTGTCTCAACACTGCAATAAAAGACCCTTGTCCCTGTATAATCATAAATCTGGCCCTGATAATTAAATCACTGTTTTCACTTTCCAATGCTTTTGCAGTGTTTTGAGTTAGTGGACTTTGACCCTCTTGATCCTGAAGGGTCTATTTTATAGGAGGTGCTCTTTCAGAGGTTACATGGTCTAGGGTTAACAATTAGCCTAATAGCAGTAAACCAAATACCGGAGCTTATGAAGACTTGATTTCGGTCACCTCCACAGATGGAATATCACAAGCTTGGCAAGGGCTTTTACAGACTTAGATAAATGCCAGCATGTACATTAATGTAATGAACTCACAGGAGTGCAGGAAACAACTGATTCAAGTCAATCAAAAATGTCCATCACAAAATTCAGAAATGGCCCATTCAATGCTTCTGCCCTTTATAAAAATTGGGAAACAGTTTTTACTGGCAAGCAGCATCAGCCTTAACTCAATCAGAGCGTGTTCAAGTGCATACACAGTTTTGCATTCCACATTTATTAGTTGACTCAAAACTCTGCAAAGCAGCTGTGGTGAGATTTGAACCCACATCCCCAGAGAGCTAGCCTAAGCCTCAGGTTTATTAGTCCAGTAAAATACCACAATACCACCATCTCCACCTCTGGTGACATGTAGGCAATTGGCCATGGAGTGAATTATAGACCAGGTCTTGGATTTTGAATTTTATGTGGCGTGGGGGGGTGAGGAGGAAGAGCCAGTGTAGATCAGAGAGAAGAGGGGAGATGGGTGCGTTGAACTCAGTGTGGGTTAGGGTATACACAGCCCAGTTTGGACCGGATGGAGTATATGAGGAGAATGGGGGAAGCCGCAGTGTGAGTGTTCAAATAGTTGAGTCAGGTCATATAGTAGTGCTGTGCTAACCCCTCAGGCTTGGTTAAGAGCTCAAGCCCTAGGAGGACTTCGAAGAACAGTTGCAAAAATCCCAAGAAAAATGATCCAATCGGTGCCTGTGCCATTGTTTCCCAGGTTTCCAGAAGGTCTCAGTGGCAGAGCAGGTAAAATCCCTGTGGGAGTTCATGGCCCTACACAGTAGGTTTTGTGCCCAAAACATTCTGACCCAAATTGACACTGGGTTTAATTCGCAGGATCGTTACAGCACAGAAGAAGGCCATTTGGCCCATTGTATTGGTACCAGCTTTCCACATGAGCAATTCACTGTGGTGATATAGCAGTACTACCGCTAGGCAGGGTAATGCTCTGGGAGAAATCAGTTCTGATGAAGAGTTATACGGACTCAAAACGCTAACTCTGTCTCCCTTTCCACAGATGCTGTCAGACCTGCTGAGTTTTTCCAGCAATTGTGTTATTGTTGTTAATGCTCTGGGGGCCTGGATTCAAATCCCACCACGACAGTCAGTGAAATTTGAATTCAACAAAAAAAAATCTGGAATTAAAAGTCTAATGTTGACCATGAAGTGATTGTTGAAAAAATCCACCTTGTTTAGTAATGTCCTTTAGGGATGGAAATCTGGTCTCCTTGTCTGGCTACATGTGCCTCTAAACCCACAGCAATGTGGTTGAAAACAAAAACAGAAACAGAAATACCTGGAAAAACTCAGCAGGTCTGGCAGCATCGGCGGAGAAGAGCACAGTTGATGTTTCGAGTCCTCATGACCCTTCAACAGAACTAAGTAAAAATAGGAAAGGGATGGTGGTTGACCCTTAAATGCCACTCAGTTCTACGGACAATAAATGCTGGCCTTGCCAGTGACACCTATGAATTAAAAAACCATTTCCGCACACCCTTCATTTGCAGATAACAGTCTAATTCCTTTTAGAATGCCTCGATTGAACCTGCCTCCACCACAATCTCAGGCAGTGAATTCCAGATCTTAACCACTCGCTGCGTGAAAATGTTTTTCCTCATGTCACCATTGCTTCTTTTGCCAATGATCTCAAATCTGTACCTTCATCCAAATAAAGATTTTTTTTAAACTTGGGTATGGACACGGATTTGAACCAACTGTGAGAGCTTGACCATGGCTGATCCTGCTCCATCGGTGGCAGATTGACGGAGATCCTGCTGGACGCAAGAAAGTGGGACTTGCACCGAAGTTGCCGATGGACGTTTATTCCGGCGAACTGCAATTTTGGCATCCATTTCAGGACTTTTAACCAACATGGCATCTTCATGTCTACAGGTATAGAAATAGTCACACTATTTCACAAGCGCAGGTCCTGACATCTGAAGAAACCTCTCAGCAAAGCGAATTAAAGTACTTAGCCCAGACCCTCGGTCAAAGGATGACTTTGTCCAGACATAACATGACCAGACTGTACTAAGCCCAAAACCCCTTTTTACTGAGAGGGGGAATGAACTATCAGCACAATATTAAACGGATATATTGAATTTTTTTTGTCGTGTTAGACTTTACCTACACAACGTGTTGGTAACTAGAGAACACAGATTTAAAATAATAGTCAAAAAATGTCAGATGGGAGATGAAGAGAACGTTTTTTTACGCAGCAAGTGGCTGTGATCTGGAATGCGCTGCCTGAAAGGGCGGTGGAAGAAGATTCAATAGTAACTTTCCAAAGGAAATTGGATAAATACTTGATGAGGAAAATACTTGATTCAAAATTTGTTTCAATAGTAACGTACAAAAGGGAGTTGGATAAATATTTGATAAGGAAAAAGATTGCAGGTCTACGGGGAAAGAATTGGGAAGTGGGATTAATTAGATAGCTCGTTTAAAGAGCCAAAACAGGTACGATGGGCTGAATGGCCTCATTCTGTGCTGTAGGATGCTATGATCTGTATAGCACCCATTTTAATATTCATTGTGCTGAGGAATTGTGCGTTCGAGAGAACTGATTTTTCCTTAAAAATGTTGTTCGACCTCTTGGCCTTAGCTTTGCCGGAGTGAGCGAGTCTGTCTTGCTCAAGAGGAAAGGACGATTGAGTCAGGCTGAAAGTGAGATGCAGCCTTCAGTACTGTCCCTCAGTAATTCTCGGAGCCTGTTTGGGAATCGCACCGGTTCAGGTTATTTCAAACTTTTCTACCCAATCCCTCAGGAATGTCTGGTAACTGGGACTAATGCATAGCTGGTCTGACGGGATGTGACACAGCATGGCTGGATATGATCTGGCTGATTTGAGTGCAGATGAAGTCCAAGTTGTTTTTCTTTGACTTGTCGATCGGGTACCAGCCAGAGGTAGCAATTTTCTGCTTGAGACAGCTACAATTTGCTCTGTCGCTCAGCCAAACATTTTATTTGACATTCCTTTCATGAAATCAAATGAGAAAAGGCAAGAATGTTTAAAAACTTTTGATAATTTTCCACCATCTCGCCACATCCCCACAAACTCTCGCTCTCTCCGCGGCTTACCCGATCACCTCCTAAACCCCTTTTACGCTGCCCAGGCGTGGGACGTTCCTTGGAATTTTTATTTCACATCCGTTTGCCAGGATCGGTTTTAACTGCAACTTTACAGTACGCTCAAAGACTTCCCCTTCCTGAAGAAAGTAGGAAATGACTTAATTTCCCCAATGCTCTCCTGGTGGCTCAAAAAACAGGAAATGCTGGGAAAACTCAGCAGGTCTAACAGCATCTGTGGAGAGAAAGACAGAGTTAAAAAGTTTCGAGTCCTTATGACTCTTCTTTAAAAAAACAGAGTTGACGTTTCAAGCCCTTACGACTCTTCTTCAGAGCTGAAGAAGAGTCATAAGGACTCGAAATGTGTTTTCTTTCTCTCCCCAGACGCTGTCAGACCTGCTGAGTTTTTTCCAGCACTTTCTGTTTTTGTTTCAGATTTCCAGCATCCGCGGTATTTTGCTTTTATCTCCTTGTGGCTTCCACGTTCCTAAATTGAATGGTGCTGAGATGTGCCAACTGCTTCTTGCCAAATGCGTTCAGGCGATCAATACCATGTCTTTCAGATGAAATGTTACATCGTGGCCCCTGTCTGCCCTCTCAGGCAGACACAAAAGATCCTACGGCATTGTTTGAAGAAGAGCAGGGAGGGGGGGGGGGAAGTTCTCCCCAGTGCTCTGGCCAATTAATTATCCCTTGACCAAAACCATTAAAAACAAGAATATCTGGTCAATATCACAATTACTGTTTGTGGGATCTTGCTGGGCATAATTTGTCTGCCATGTTTCCTACATTACAACAGTGACGACACTTCATAAACAATTCATTGTTTGTGAAGCGCTTTGGAACATCTTGGGGTTAAGGAAGGCGCTATACAAATACAACAACAACAACAACATCGATGCAAGTTCTTGAACATTCTATTTCCAATGCTTCAGGAAAGAAGAGAAAGGATGCATGCCTACAAAGAGTTTTTCACCTCTCAAAGAGCTTTGCAGCTGCTGAATGACTTTTGGCGTTCTGTCAGTCTGGTAGACAAATGCAGTAACCGTTCTGCACACAGAAAGATCCCACAAACAGTTTGGGGTGGGAGGGGGGAGGGGTGTTGTGGAAATGGCCTGCTAACCTGTTTTTCAGGTTGTTGATTGGGAGGGATAAGCATTGGCCAGGACACAACATTTTTTTGTAACGAGTTCACATCCACAGTTTACAAAAAAACAACTTGCATTTCTATAGCCTCCTTCCATGTAGTAAAACGTTACCAAGGCACTTCACAGGAGAATCATCAAACAAAATTTGGGACCAAGCCATGTAAGGAGATATTAGGACAGGAAGCCTAGTCAAAAACATGGGTTTTAAGGAGTGTCTTAAAGGAGAGAGAGGTAGAGAGGCAGAGGGGTTTAGGGAGGGAATTCCAGAGTTTAGGGCCCAGGCAGCTGAAGGCACAATCCCTAAAAGTGGAGTAATTAAAATTGAGGATGTACAATAGAGACCAGAATTGGAGAAGTGCAGATACCTCAGAGGGTTGTGAGACAGGGAGAGGTGAGGTGAATATGGGGCAAAAGATATAACCTGTACTCACATGGCTTTCATTGAAACCTATGTATGTGGTGGTCAGGCAATAGAATAATGGAGCACCTTAAGTTTTAAGAGCATAAGAGAGTAAGAAATAGGACCAGTAGTAGGCCATTTGGCCCTTCAAGCCTGCTTCATCATTCAACATGATTGATATATATTGTTGTATTATCTGTAAATATCAGTAAAGACTAGGACCTAATTAGCTAGGAAATAATTGTTATGTGTAAGTGTTCCAGGGGGCCACATTTCATGGCTGCACTAGAGACTCATGTGAAGTATAACAGAACCAGTTCAATCCGGTCCTTCTTTGTACCAGACGGCATAGCAAAATTAAACATAAAGATTTTCTGATCTTTCTAAGCTTAAAGTGTGATTATTAACAATGTCTGGGAATCAAAAGACAACAAGAACACATAGCAATGGTCATTTAATAATATGTGCCTACATATAACTTTGTGTTTCATGTACAAGGACATCCAAATTCTTCTGAACACAATGCTAACAGTTCCTTGCCATTTAAAAAAAACTTTGTTTCTCTCTTCTTCCTACAATCTCACATTTCTCCACATTATACTCCATCTGCCATCTTATTGCCCACTTACCGAACTGATCTAAATCCCTTTGCAGATGCATTGGGCTTGTTAACTCTGTACCTGTGGATGAGTCTTGTGCAAGTTAAGATTTTGTCCTTTGCATCATTTCCACAGCTCACTTTTCCTCCAAGCTCTGTATTATCAGAAAACCTGGGTCCAATTACACTCGATCCCTTCATCTAAGTCTTTAATTTAGATTGCAAATAGCCAAGGCCCCAGCACGGATCCTTGAGGCACCTACGGGTACCAGTCTGTCAACCTGAAGATTGCCGGTTCATTCCTACTCTGTTTCCTGTCCATTAACCAATTCCCTATCCATGCAAATATATTACCCCACAACCATATGGGTCCTTATTCTGAGCATCAACCTTAAGAATAGCCTTCAGATTTCCAATATTGAGGTACACAAACGCCAGAATTAGGAGCAGGAGTAGGCCATTCGGCCCTTCGAGCCTGCTCTGACATTCAATAAGATCATGGCCTCAACTCCCATTTTCCTGTCTGCCCCTCATCCCTCCCATAACCCTTGACTCCCTAGTCAGTCAAAAATCTGTCTAACACAGCCTTGAATATATTCAAACACCCAGCTTCTAGTGGTCTCTGGGAAAGGGAATTCCACAGACTAGCGACCCTCTGAGAGAAAAAGACTTCTCCACATCTCAGTCTGAAATGGGTGGCCCCCCCCTCATTTTTTAAACTGTGCCCCCCCCCAGTTCTAGACTCTCCCACAAGGGAAAACATCCTCTCAGCATCCACTATGTTAAGTCCTGTCAGTTCAGTATTTGCTTATGATTCTATGATTGCCTTAACCTGTAAAATATACTGGAATACAGGTTAAATCCATCTCTATATGCAACATCGATCATGCTGTACTATGGTCTGACCTAATAGAGCCACCCAGCTAACAGTCATGAGGGTTCCTTCAAAATATTTATTCTTTTATAGGGTGTGGGTTTCACTGACAAGCCAGCATTTGCTGTCCATCCCTAATTGCCCTGGAACTGAGTGACTTGCTCAGCCATTTCAGAGGGCAGTTAATGGTCAAGCACATTTTAAAAAAAATCATTCATGGAATGCGGCCATCACTGCCCATCTCTAATTGCCCTTGTTCAGAGGGCATTTAAGAGGCAACCACACTGCTGTGGGTCTGGTGTCACATGTAGGCCAGACCAGGTAAGGGTGGCATTCATGAACTAGATGAGTTTTTAACCATAATCGGCAATGGTCAGCATTAGACCATCCAATTCAAATTCCACCATTGTGGGATTTGAACCAGGGTCCCCAGAGCATTACTCTGGGTCTCTGGATTTACTAGCCCAGCGACAAAACCACTATGCCATCGCCATGATTGTTGTAGGTCTGGAGTCACACATAGGCCAGGGGCTGGGTAAATGTGACAGATTTCCTTCCCTAAAGGGCACTAGTGAAACAAATAGGTTTTCACAACAACTGATGAGAGTAGCTTCCAATTCTCTAATCAAATTTAGACTCTACCAGCTGCTATGGCAGGATTTGAACCCACATCCCATAGAATTAGCTTGGTCCTTTGGGCTACTAGTTTAGTGACATTACCATTATGCTATCCTTTCCCCTCAGAGCACCGAGCTTGCACAGTTGGGCTTACCTGGTTCCCCTAGGTTTAGCAAAAAGTGAGGGAGTGGATTTTTCCAGAAGGTCATGCAGAATATGTGTTCCACATGCCCTATCCCTGGCTGCGGCCAATTTTTGGAATTTGAAGGAGGGTTTTTGCCAGGACCTCTAACTCAGCCTTGAACATATTCAATGACCCAGCCTCCATTGCTTTATAGGGAAGAGAATTCCACAGACTAACGACCATCTGAAAGAAAAAAATTCCTCCTCATCTCAGTCTTAAATGCGAGGCCACTTATTTTTAAACTGTGTCCCCTAGTTCTAATCTCGCCCACAAGGGGAAACATCCTCTCAGCATCCGCTCTGTCAGGTCCTCTCAGGACCTTATATGTTTCAATAAGATCATGTCTCACTCTCCTAAACTCCAAAGGGCATAGGCCCAACCTACTCAACCTTTCCTCACAACATAACCTTAGGAATCAGTCAAATGAATCTCCTCAGAACTGCTTCTATTGCAATTATATCCTTCCTAATTAAGGAGACCAAACTTCACACAGTACTCCA
Organism: Cetorhinus maximus; assembly: GCF_964194155.1. Taxonomy (NCBI): domain Eukaryota; kingdom Metazoa; phylum Chordata; class Chondrichthyes; order Lamniformes; family Cetorhinidae; genus Cetorhinus; species Cetorhinus maximus. The sequence goes on along the minus strand of NW_027596548.1, from coordinate 31,202 downwards.
GATGTGGTCTCATCTATGCCCTGTACAGTTGAAGCAAATCTACCCTACCTTTATACTCCATCCCCCTTGCAATAGATGCCACATTCCATTTGCCTTCCTAATCACTTGCTGCATCTGCATATCAACTTTTTGTGATTCATGTCCCAGGTCACCCAGACCCCTTTGTACTGTTGAGTTCTGCAGTCTCTCTCCAGATGAATTACATCTCTGCAAATGGAGGTTGATGAAACACGGTTCAGCAGGATTTGGTCATGTTTCATGGAGAACATTAGCCCTTTATAAACAGCCCTATTGCTTACTGATACAACAGCCCTGGCCAAATAAACACTGCCGGTCCGAGGTCATTTATCTGCCAGCGGGAAAACATCGGCGGTGTGTTTGTTTGTAAATGAGAAGCAAAGCGGCAGATGTTGCAGAGCTCTGGACTCTGCCAGTAGATCTGCCAAAACTCAACCCTCCCTCCTCAGGATATTCCACCTCACACAGACTGTCACATAACTGGTTAGACGTGGGTCAGCAATGCCACTGATTACAATAAGGTTTTGCCAGTGCTTTGTTTAACCTGCGTGCAACATCCCAGGGGGATCAGACATGCTCTGGTCTCCATGAGCTGACTGGTTTCATTTGCCTTTGGCTAATGCGTTGTGACACTGGGATGAACACTAATATTACAGTTGTAAAGAGATTGAAGTGTTGTATTTCACCAGTTTGTTGTATATTTTAAATATCTCAGAGCAATGCAGAGATGACACTCATGTTTTAGTTTGCAACAGCTTTATTTACAAGAGTTTTAAAATATCTCTGCAATCACAAAATGTCTGCACTCTCACTTATCCCAGCCCAGCTTCTCGGTCTTTCTCAGCTTTAGTTTACTTTGCTCTGAGTCATCACCCAGGCTTAAGCAAACAAGCACAATGAGCGTAGATCAGTTACCAGACTCACATTATCAAAGGCAGAAGAGTTGAACCATTGAACACTACATCAAACATCAGTAGTGGATTTCTTGCTGTGATATGAATCCAAAAATATTAAGAAATGAATCCTTAATAACACGATGTTATGTTAAAATGAGGATTTACCTCAGTGTTGCTGGCTGTCCTTATCTTGTTGCTCCCTCTTTTTTTCTGGTTTGTTGTATTTTAATTTTCTCTTTCTCATCCTGTGCTGCTGTTGAATTAAGTGTTGACTGAACAAATTTGGACACAAGGTAATAATCATTGTTCATTATTCCCCTATACTTTCTACTATCCTGCCATCTGAGGTTTTGTGTGATTACCAACCCCCACTGGTCTATATTGATGCCCCTTCTATATACCCTCACTCAGCACTCCCCCTCCTGGCTTGTTCAAATATTACACATTAGCTGACTCCCAGCCTTCAGCTCTTTCAATATTTCCTGCTACTGATCTGAAGTTTAAAATGGTCAACTTACTGTATCTTTTGTTCTGTCCCAAACCAATGCTGCTGGTTGATATTAATGTTCCTCTACTACTCAGTTACTAAACCTGCTTGGTAACCGTATCACCTAGTTACTGAAACTACCTAGTAAATCTACTATATGGTTATTTTGAAACTGCCTGGGAAACCTATCTCCGGGCTAATGAAACTATCTGGTAAATCTACCACCCAGTTACTGAAACTGCCCGGAAAACTATTACCCAGTTACTGAAACTTCTTGGTAAACCTATTGCCCGATAACTGAAGCCACCTGGTAAAGATTACCAAAACAAAAACAGAATTACCTGGAAAAACTCAGCAGGTCTGGCAGCATCGGCGGAGAAGAAAAGAGTCGACGTTTCGAGTCCTCATGACCCTTCAGCAGAACTGAGTAAAGTTAGGAGAGGGGTGAAATATAAGCTGGTTTAAGGTTGGGGGGTGGGGGAGAAGTTGGAGGGGGGCGGGGTGGTTGTAGGGACAAGCTTACCGCCCAGTTACTTCTATGAAACTGTTGCTTCCATCAGGGGCTGTTGCTCAGACACTGCTGCCACCCAGTTATTGCTCAACACGTGATTATTTTTGCCTATTTCTACCTCAACAACATCGCCCAACTTTGCCCCTGTTTCAGCTGATCTGCAGTGAAAAGCCCCCATTCATTCCTTCGTTACCTCTAGATCAGATTATTCCCACCCACTCCTGGCTGGTCTCCCACATTCTGTCCTGACTTGAGGTCATCCAAAACTTTGCTGCCTGTGTCTAAAGTTGTGGAAAGTCCCATTCCTCTTTCACCCCTGTGCTTGTTGACTTATGTTTGCTCCTGATCAAGCAATATCCTGATTTTAAACTTCTCACCCTTGAATATTGCTGAAAAGAGAGTTGCTGAAGCTTTTCATCTTGTACCGACTAGGACAAACTTCAAACAATCACAACAATTTATACTGCAAGAAAGAAAAGGTGCGGATTCGTTGGAAAGTCAAATCTGATTGGCTGAGGCATTGCTGTGGAGTAAGCAATGGGGAACAATGGGCTCCCCAAACTCCAAGGCAATGCAAAAATGGTGCAAGGCTTGGACATATTCCTTTTGTTTACAAGGAACATGCCTCTGTGTATGAATGTATGTCTTTTTTGGCAAGCATAAATGGGCCATGTTATGAGTTTGACTGATTATCTTAAATTGGTTATTAGCATAACCTTTAGCGCTCTCGGGATTGTTCAGCAAGTGCTGTCCACAATCATGGCATCACATAAAACAGTAGACATTTTGTTTTGGGTTTTGCAAGCACATGCTGGTTGAATATGGCCTCTATTCTGATCATTACAAATAATTGAAGGGACATGCTGTTTGATTCAACCAACCAATCATTGGGACGTATGGTCTACTTATCGCACCAGCACTGAAATTCATGACACTGCTCCATTGTGTGGTTGGCCAACTACCTTTTTGGACTGATGGTGGCATCCTGTTATCAGAAAATACAGTACTACTTGTGTAGCCACTGCATAGTAGCAATGTGAAATGGCTTGCTTAACCTGTTGTTCAAATTTTTGGGATATATTGTTCTTCCAGGGTAATTTGGAGTAGACCAGGCATCTTTCAGATCTGAAAGTGGCAGCCTTTGGTCCATTTGTGGGTTTGTGTGATACACAGTGCACAATGATCAGATCAGGATAGCCTGATTGTCCTGCAGGATAGCTTAATGCTGACCTCTGTTTCTGTGTGAAGCTTGCAAGGCGAGTAAATGGCTAGGGCCATATTTACAAGATTGCTAATAAGACTAATCTTACAGCGCATGGAGTTATATGATTCTCAATCTGTATATTGACTGGTGAAATGACACTTGATGAGGTTCACCAACTCATTGAAATTCTTTGAATCTGAGGCACTGGGTACCATTAAACTTTGAATCAGAATGTAGGTTTTGTTCCCACAAGTACTTAAGAGGATTGCTCGCCTATTCTCTTCCCCTGTAATCTCGTTCGCTTGAAAAAAGAAAGTGAGGCGTTCTATATATTGAGACCAATCGTGTGTGGCTGGTTCAAAAGGATTAATTCTTCCAAATGGTGGAATTTTAAGAGGGGATCACTTCTTCAATTCTAATGGAGCTTGCTACTTACAATCAGTGGGCAAGGTACAGCGCTGATTTCTTTCTAACTTGATTTCTTCTGTTCAATCCTGTTTTATCTTCATCGCCAGTTTGTTGTAGGGTGGCCAAGTTGTGCTATTAATGGTAGAGTTGAGCTGCAGACTCTTCCTGGGTGGAAATTTTAAGGGCAGAATTTCACCCATGTTGGGGGTGGGTTCGGTGGGGGCAGGCGAGGGGGCATTCGGGAAGCCGACCACCACTCGCCATTGGGCCCGGAAGGCAATTTCACACTGGGCGGACCAATTAAGGCCCGCCCGGCGTGAAACGCGAGCGGCAGCGCTCAGCGCCGCCTCTGCGGGTGGGTGGGGAGGGAGTGTGAGCGGGGCGAGCGTGACCTTGGTGCATGCTCGCAGGTGAGCGCTTCAGAATCTCCCTGAGGCACAGAGCTGCCTCGGGGCAATGAAGAGATATGAAAAATAATAATAAAGAAATAAAAATGTAATGAAATGTGCTCCCTCACGGGACTCTGTTCCATGAGGAGGGACATGTTATTAATGAAAAAGTAAAGCTTTTATTTTATTTTTATTTGCTTTTGGAAACCTCATTCCGCCCATGGGCGTGGTTTCCAAAAAAGTGCACAGGCCGCTTGGCCTTTTTTGCCTGCCCGCCACCTGTAATGTTGGATGGGCAGTGAAAAATTTATTTGAATTAGCTTCTTAATGGCCTTAATAGGCCTTTTAATTGTCGGTGGGCGCGCTGCCAACTCGGGCGTGTGCCCGCTGACTGAAATATCGCGCGAGTGCACGATGACATTGGGACACTCACCCAACATCGTCGCGCGTCATCTTACGCTCAGTCGGGTCTGGCGTGCGCCCGCCCGCTGAACTAAACTTTTTACCCTAAGTTTATTTACAATACACTCAGCAGCAACTACATGTGTGCTTTCAACTCCAACTCTATCTCCACACTGACTCTGAGGTAGCCCGAGTTACTCTCCTATTGGTGACTACAGATCATGTGATCTTGCCTAACAAGTATTATTCTTAAAGGTACATTACACACTAAATAAAACCATAACTACTACATAAATCTACGCTGAACTTCCTCTAACTAAGGCCAATACATCCTTCTTGAGGTGTAGTGCCCAGAACGGAACACAGTACTCCAGGTGTGGTCTGACCAGGGTTTTGTATAGCTGAAACATGAATTCTACCCCCTTGTGTTCTGGGCCTCCAGACATAAAGGCTAATGTTCCATTAAACTTGTCGATTTGTTTTTGCACCTGTTCATGGTATTTTAATGAATGGCGTACCTGAAGCTCCAAGTCTCTTTTTACCTCCACTGTTTCTAGCTTTTCACCATTAAGAACGTACCCTGATTAGTCCTTTTAAGGGTATGCATTGTCAAACAACAATTACTAGGAAGCAATTGGAGTGAGAACAGTTGTAGAGGCCCCACCACTGCCTAAAGTACCAAATATTATCCGGGGTGTTAGATCTGTGGTATATATGTGACACTCGAGCTCTTCATTACCCAGCAGGAGGCCTGTTTGAGCATATATTTCTTACCTGCTGGCATGTTGAATTTGGATTTGATGGGTCAGGATGTTTGGAAAGGGTTATTTGTAATATCCTTTCTCCATTGCTGCATAAATCCTAAATCGGAACACCAGGATTTGCTCCTATCAAGATTTTGAGCTCCATGCAAGTCAATGGGAACATAAATTAATAACAACTTACACTTACATAGTGCCTTCAATGTAGAAAAATGTGCCGGGGTGTTTTGTAGAGGCACAAATGAATAGACACTGAGCTAAAGAAGGAGATATTAGGATGGGTGACTCCAATCTTGGGTGGGTTTTAAGGAGGACCTTAAAGGAGGAGAGGGACGTGGGTGAGAGAGGTTAGAGGGAGGGAGGGCATTACAGAAGGTGGGGCCCAGGCGGTTGAAGAAATGGGCACCCAACGATAGGATGAAGAGGGGGAGGATGCCCAAGAAGCCAGGATCAGAGCAATGGAGAGTTTAGATTTTATAAGTGGTGCCTGCACCCCTCATAGCTACCATGGCAGCAAAAAGGCAAGTTACATATGAAGAGTGGCATCAGTGGGAAATTTAATTTATTGGTGAATTGTGTGGCAGGAGTGAAACCACCTGTTTAATGTCGGATCCAAAGAATCAGGGCTTGGAGCCTCATGTTTGCAGAACGGTCTTAAAGAGAAAGACATAGTGCTACTGTTTGATAGGTCTTGTGGCTCAGTAGGTTGTGAGTCCTACCTTTAAGTCAGACATCCCAGGTTCAAATCCCACTCCAGGGTTTGTCGGCCACAGGAGAGGTACTCATGATTTGGTTTAACAAGTTGACAATCAACCTGCCAATCATTCTGATGCTTACCCATTATTCCCCAAAGGCAAAAAAGTGTGTGTAAAGATATCAAACAAATGGGATCCCTTCCTAGCAAAAATGTTTTTTTATTATTACAATATTGCAACAGATTAGCTGCCTGAAAGGTGAGGGGAAAAGAAGGGGTTGGAGATTAAGGTGATTAAAACGGAATTGTTACATTAATGAGTAATAGGAAGGTAAATAAATATATATCCCATATTAATCGCAAAAAAATGGAATGAAACAAGTCATTAACTTTATTACTGTAAAATAAAAAGCACTGGAGCCTGAGCGCTATCAGGAGAAGACTGTAAAAATTAAGGCCCCTCAAGAACAGATTGCAGACTGTGCTGCATCAGTTAGGTTGACACTCGCGGCCAACTCTCAGTGATTGCTACAAGTTACGAAAGAGGTTGGAGAAAGTCAATGGAGAAAGGTTATGTTTGCTGGCCCATGGACCCATTAGCAACGAGGCCCAGCTCATAACTAGGATTAGATGCATGAGCGGGTGGGAAGAGTTAGAAGAATTTGGGTGGTGCAAAGGAGCTTTGAGAGACGGAATACTTTAGGCAAAGTGGCAAATATTGAAGAGTAAATCAGATAAGTATTTAAAGGGTGGTGAAGTGCACTGGGAGTGAGCAGGGGAATGGCCTCTTGTGTGTCCCGGTTTTAATTGCTCTGCCATTGGCCTTCACACTGCCTGGGCCACGAGCCCTGGAATTCCATCTCTAAACCTTTCCACCTCTCTACTGCTCTTTCTCCTCCACTAACACGCTTCTTAAAACCTACCTCTTCGACCAAACCTTTGGCCGTCAGCCCTAATTTCTCCTTACGAGGCTTGACGTGACATTCTGCTTTGTAATGCTCCTGTGGACGTTTTTAGTGTGCTAAAGGTGTTGAATAAATGTAAGTTGCTGTTGTCTTTTGGGATTAGCTTTGCCATACCAAAGGAGGGAAATCGCATCATCAGGAGACCGGGATGCAACACAACCCTTTATTCAAGTACTTCCAAAGTTTAAATGCCATATCTTTCTCCCTTTCCTCCAAAACAAACATCTCCTCCCACCCTTCCCCCGCCCGACTCAACAACTGAAAAAAAAACATCCTTTGTTAGCCTGTTACAAGGTCACTACATCTTGTGGTGAATAAACTGTGCCAAAGACTGCAGGGTACTAAAAAACAACATCTTGTTATGATATGAATGTCCTTTGAGCTGAAGATTTTTGTCATTAGAAAAGTCCACTGGGGGTGAATACTATGATCCTGTACCTTTGGAACTAGAATTAAACCATCTAGAACAGAGCAAAGCTGTGAAATAGCAAAACAAAAGACGATTATCTGGGAGGGACTCAGTAGGAGGGCTGACTTGCTGATGTCAAGCGGGCATCACTGATTGATGCTTCAGTACACATTGTTCCAGCACTGTACTTTAACAGCACTGCGTCATTTAGCATTTGCTGATAATACAAGGGAAGAGGGGGGTTGGTGACTGCTGGGCAGGATCCTCTGGATGCCTGGTTGAGTCTCGTGGCTGAGCTGCTGCTTATTGGGCAGCATGGCTAATTGGAGAGCGTAGAGAAAGAGAGAGGGACGTGGGTATACATTGAATTACAGCCAATTAAGTATTTTATGAAGTGTGGTGACTGTTGTAATCTTGGAAACACGGCAGCCAACTTGTGCACAGCAAGCTCCCACAACCAGATAATCTGTTTTTTCGTGATGTTAGTTGAAGGATAAATATTTCCCAAGGATAGCGTGGGAAACCTCGCTGTTTTTCTTTGAAATAGTGCCATGGGATCTTTTATATCTACCTGTGGGCAGACAGGGCTCAGTTTAACTTCTCTGACGTTGAGGGACATTTATGCATCTGACCTGGGAGCTCTTGTTGTGACAGCATAGCTTTGCTCAATAAAAAAACCTGGCTTGATAGAGACAGGGTAGGGATTGTGTTCGACAGCTGATCCAGCCTATTGCTTTCCTGGGAGTTAGAATGCGAGGCTCAAGATAACTAGTGAAAAAGCCAGAGGGGAGACCAAGGCAAAATGTTTTTTTTTAACGCAGTGAGTTGTTGTGATCTGGATTCCACTTCCTGAAAAGGTAATGGAGACAAGTTCACTAGTAACTTTCAAAAAAGAATTGGATAATTCCTTGAAGATCTTTTCATTTGCTCTTGGGATGTGGGTGTCACTGGCAAGGCCAGCATTTGTTGCCCATCCCTAATTGCTACAACTGAGTGGCTTGCTAGGGCCATTTCGGAGGGCAGTTAAGAGTCAACCACACTGTTGTAGGTCTGGAGTCACGTGTAGGCCAAACCAGGCCAGGATGGCCGATTTCCTTCCCTAAAGGACATTTGTGAACCAGAAGGGTTTTTACAGCAATCATTTCATGGCCACTATTACTGAGACTAGTTTCAATTCCAGACTTTTTTTGTTAATTGAATGTATTAATGAATTCAATTTAAATTCCGCCCACTGCCGTGGTGTGATTTGAACCTGTGACCCCCCCAGAGGATTAGCTTGGGCCTCTGGATTACTCGTTCAGTGACATTACCGCTCCCCTTGAGCGGAGAGCGGAAACGTTTGCAGGGCTATGGGGGAAAAAGCAGGGCAGGGGGGGCTGGGGAAGGGGTGAGTCGGACTCACTGGATGGTCAAGATGAGCCAGCGCTGGCACAAAGTGTTGAATGGCCTCCTTCTGCGATGATTTAATAATGGGCGAGGGGGGTAGGGAAAGGGTACCAGGTCCCTTCCAAACCCTGCCAAGTTTATGAACACTGCAGGCACCCAGATAATGATCTCAGTCAGCAAATAAAAATAGCCAGTCACTCCATTTAACCACATGCAGCCTGTCAGCTTTCCTCCTCTGTGCAGACGCTAGGACAAGGCTGAGGCCGCTGAGAGGATCCATTTATGTAGCTGAGTGCATCCGGTAGAAAATGTCCCTTCCCCACAGGCTAAGCTGGGAGGTTTAACTCACAGAACGTCAAGAACAGGCAGTCTTTGATTTGTGCTCTCGTTCTGGCACACGTTGCCAATTTGAAGACAGGCTCCAGCTGAATATGATGTTCCTACATTTGAAGAAGTAAGAGTTAAAGTCAGAAATATGTTTTTTATTAACAGTCCTTCCCATCTTCAGGACGGCCTAGAGTGCTTCACATACAGTTAATTATCTTCTGAAGCAGACAGAAGTTCCCATAAAGCGCTGGGGATGTAGCACAGTAGCTCAGACAGTGTATGAGGACCAAAAGGCAGTCGAGAACAGGGCTGGGACTCTTCTTCAAAGGTTCCTCAGAACAGCTGGAACATTGGGGGGGTAGGTCTTGTACTTTGGATAATGACCTGTTTTACATCTCTCCTCACTTTTATGCAGAAACCTGATGGGTTAGATTCAAACGCGGAATTGCGGGGAGGATGAGCAGTGATTTGAGAGGAAGCAACATCTTCAAAGAGTTTGAAGCGGAAAGGGAGGCTGGAGACTGGGCAGAAACTTGCACGGGCAGAGGGCTCAAGAGTAAAGTTTGCTGAGGAGAGAGGCGATGATGGCGGGTTTAAGGAAAATGCGGATGGTATCTGGGAAGAGGGAACCGTTAACATCAGCAAACAGATGGTGGAGGGGGGAGGTGGGGGGTGCCTGGGAGGGAAGGCAGTCAACTTCACTTGCAGAATTCTCACCCCTGACTCAGAATTATTTGAAGAAGACGAGGTATCCTGGCCAATATTTCTCCCTCAATCACTAAAAATACCTGGTCATTATCACCAATACCGATCCTGGGATCTTGCTGTGTGTAAATTGGCCTGCACACTTCCTTCTTTGGGCTTTGATGTGAAAGGTGTAATATGAATGCAAATTCGGTTTTTTTTCAGCTTGACTGTTGCTGGCTCTCTGAAAGAGCCATCCAATTACTCCCTCTCCCCTCACTCGCGTCCCATGGCTCTGTGATTTTTTTCAGGTATCTATCCAACTCTCCTTTGTAAGTTACTATTGAAGATGCTACCACCACCCTTTCAGGAAGCGCATTCCAGATCTATCTGCATTCACAGCTCTGTAAGTACGATGGGACAAGGCAAATAAAAATACAGGCGTCTGTGGTGAAACAATACTCTTTTGCCTGGCACTTTGTGCAACTTCTTCAAGTCTAAGCCTAATGATAAAGTTGGTTTGAAGATCAGTTCTCACCGAGTGCACATGTCTGTTTGTATCACTTTGTAGCCTCATCATCCTACCTGTACTGCTGACTCAGACACTAAATCACACTACATTCTGCCTGACACTTGGAACGCTGACAACACTGTTATTTTCCCCTGAGGTCATCAGCGCTTTGCAATTCTTAACAGCAACGTACAAACAGCTAAGCTTTGTCACAACGTATGTGGAGTGTGGTGGGGGTGGGGCAGATGTTGACCATGAGTGTTCAGTGCAGGGCAAGTAGCCCAATCCAATTCAGGAGAGAAACTGCCTTCTCATTCCATCAGGAAGCCGTCAGAGATATGGCCTTGTCAGCAATAGAAAGGCCATGCGAGATGGCAGCATTGCAGGGGTGGAAATGATTGTGGGTGCTAGCGTTTATAAGGAGGGAGAGGCTTAAGGAGGACAGAGAGGGAGGGGAAGCGGGAAGGCAAGGTGGGTTGGGGTTGCACTCACTTGGGGGGTAAGGAGTTGCTCAGTGCAGGGACTGAGGGAGGAAAGGTTGGAGGTTAATGGGGAGATGTATGGAATGGCCAGGGAGGCAGTAGTGAATGAGGATTTTGAAGGGAGCCAAGAGAGTTGAATAAAGTGAGATGAAAAGAAAAGACTTGCACTTATGTCACACCTTCTTCACCTCAGACAAGTAAGTGCTTTTTGAAGTGTAGTCACTGTTGTAATAGGAAATGTGGCAGCCAATTGGTGCACAGCAAGCTCCCACAAACAGCAATGTGATAGTGACCAGATAATCTGTTTTTAGGGACGTTGATTGAGGGATAAATATTGGCCAGAACAGCTGGGATAACTTTTCTACAAACCATGAGATCTTTTGTGGCCACATAAGGGGGTGTGTGGGCCATTGGTTTAATATCACATCCAAAAGAGAGATGGTGAAAAGATGCCAGGCGCAGGAGTAGGTGCCAGAGGAGATGGGCAGGAGACTATGATGTGGTGATTATGGCTATATCACCACCATAGCAGTTTGAGTGGGAAGGTATAAGTCAAAAAGTCATGGTGAGGTGACGTTCAGCTTAGCTTCTGATTATCAAGCTGGCTATGGGGGTAGGACTCTAACCTTTGAAGTTGTGGGTTCAAGCCCCACTCCAGGACCTCAGCTTGAAATCTGTGCCCTCTTCATAGTCTCTTGAGCAAGAACAGTTTCTCACTACTTACCCTGTCCATACACTTCAGGATCTTGAATACCTTGATCAAGTCTCCTCTCAGCCTTCTTTTCTCCAAGGAAAAGAGTCCAACCTCTCCAATCTACCCTCATAGCTACAGTTCATTATCACTGGAATCATTCTTGTGAACCTCCTCTGTACTGTCTCCAATGCCTTCACATCCTCCCTCAAGTATGGCACCCAGAACTGGACGTAGTACTCCAGATGAGGTCTCAACTCCACTTTCTTGTCCATCCCCCATAATGCTTGACTCCCTTTTCATTCAAAAATCTATCCAACTCAGTCTTGAACATATTCAATGACCCAGCTTCCACTGCTCTCTAGGGTAGAGAATTACAAAGACTAACAACCCACTGGGAGAAGAAATTCCTCCTTATTTCTTTTTTAAATGGGAGACCTCTTACTTTTAAACTGTGTCCTCTAGCTCTAGATTTCCCCACAAGAGGAAACACTCTCCCAGCATCCACCCTATCAAGACCCCTCAGAATATTACATGTTTCAATAAGGTCACCTCTCATTCTTCAAAACTCCAATGAGTATCAGCCCAACCTGCTCAACCTCTCCTCATAAGACAACCCCTTCATCCCAGGAGTCTGTCTAGTGAACCTTTTCTCAACTGCTTCCATTGCAAGTATCTCCCTCCTTAAATAAGGAGAGCAAAATTGTACACAATATTCCAGATGTGGTTTTACTAATGTCATGTGCTTGCCATCCCCTTGCAATAAAGGCCAACATTCCCTTATCCCTCCTAACCTCTTTCTGTACCTGCATGTTAACTTTATGAATCACGTACAAGGACATCCAGATCCCTCCAGGCTCTCATTCTACAGTTCCCTTTGTTTTATTATTCATTCATGGGATGTGGGTGTCACTGGCTAGGCCAGCATTTATTGCCCATCCCTAATTGCCCTTGAGAAGGTGGTGGTGAGCTGTCTTCTTGAACTGCTACAGTCCATGGGGTGCAGGGACACCCAGAGTGTTGTTAGGGAGGGAGTTCCAGGATTTTGACCCAGGGACAGTGAAGGAACGGTGATATATTTCCAAGTCAGGATGGTGTGTGGCTTGGAGGGGAACTTCCAGGTGGTGGTTTTCCCATGTATCTGCTGCCCTTTGTCCTTCTAGATGGTAGTGGTCGTGGGTTTGGGAGGTGCTGCCTACGCAGCCTTGGTGAATTCCTGCAGTGCATCTTGTAGATGGTACACACTGCTGCCACTGTGCGTCGGTGCCACTGTGGATGTGGTGCCAATCAAGTGGGCTGCTTTGTCCTGGACAGTGTCAAGCTTCTTGAGTGTTGTGGGAGCTGCACTCATCCAGGCAAGTGGAGAGTATTCCATCACAAACCTGACTTGTGCCTTGTAGATGGCGGACAAGCTTTGGAGAGTCAGGAGATGAGTTACTCGTCACAGGATTCCTACCCTCTGACCTGTTCTTGTAGCCACAGTATTTATATGGCTAGTCCAGTTCAGTTTCTGGTTAATGGTAACCCCCAGGATGTTGATAGTGGGGGAGTCAGCGATGGTAATGCCATTGAATGTCAAGGGGTGATGGTTAGATTCTCTCTTGTTGGAGATGGTCATTGCCAAGCACTTGTGTGGCATGAATGTTAATTCCCACTTGTTAGCCCAAGCCTGGGTATTGTCCAGGTCTTGCTGCATTTGGATATGGACTGCTTCAGTATCTGAGGAATTGCGAATGGTGCTGGACATTGTACCATCATCAGCGAACATCCCCACTTCTGACCTTATGATGGAGGGAAGGTCATTGATGAAGCAGCTGACGATGGTTGGGCCGAGGACATTACCCTGAGGAACTCCTGTTGATGTCCTGGAGCTGAGATGACTGACCAACAACAACCAAAACTATATTCCTTTGTGTTAGGTATGACTCCAAACTGCAGAGAGTTTCCCCCCTGATTCCCATTGATTTCAGTTTTGCTAGGGCTCCTTGGTCAAGGGCAGTGACTCTCACCTCAACTCGGGAGTTCAGCTTTTTTGTCTATGTTTGAACCAAGGCTGTAATGAGGTCAGGAGCTGAGCGGCCCTGGCGGAACCCAAACTGGGCATCAGTGAACAGGTTATTGCTAAACAAGTGCCACTTGATAGCACTTTGATGACCCCTTCCATTACTTTACTGATGATGGAGGGTAGACTGATGGGGCAGTAATTGGCCGGGTTGGATTTGTCCTGCATTTTGTGTACAGGACATACCTGGGCAATTTTCCACATAGCCGGGTAGATGCCAGTGTTGTAGCTGTACTGGGACAGCTTGGCTAGGGGCACAGCAAGTTCTGGAGCACAAGTCTTCAGTAGTATTGCTGGAATATTGTCAGGGCCCATAGCCTTTGCAGTATCCAGTATCCAATGCCTTCAACCGTTTCTTGATATCACATGGAGTGAATCAAATTGGCTGAAGACTGGCATCTGTGATGCTGGGGACCTCGGGAGGAGGCCAAGATGGATCATCCACTTGACACTTCGGCTCATGATTGTAGCTAATTCTTCAGCCTTATGTTTTGCACTGCTGTGCCGGGCTCTTCCATCATGGAGGATGGGGATATTTATGGAGCCTCCTCCTCCAGTGTGTTGTTTAATTGTCTACCACCATTCATGACCGGATGTGGCAGGACTGCAGAGCTTAGATCTGATCCGTTGGTTGTGGGATCACAGCTCTGTCTATCACCTGCTGCTTATGCTGTTTGGCATGCAAGTAGTCCTGTGTTATCGCTTCACCAGGTTGACAACTCATTTTTAGTTATGCCTGGTACTTCTCCTAGCATGCCTTCCTGCACTCTTCATTGAACCAGGGTTGATCCCTTGGCTTGATGGTAATGGTAGAGTGGGGCCATGAGGTTACAGATTGTGTTCAAGTACAATTCTGCTGCTGCTGATGGCCCACAGCGCCTCATGGATGCCCAGTCTTGAGCTGCTAGATCTGTTCAAAATCTATCCCATTTAGCACGGTGGTAGTGCCACACAACACGATGGAGGGTATCCTTAATGTGAAGGCTGGACTTCGTCTCCACAAGGACCATGCGGTGGTCACTCCTACCGATACTGTCACGGACAGATGCATCTGCTGCAGGCAGGTTGATGAGGATGAGGTCAAGTCTGTTTTTCCCTCTTGTTGGTTCCCTCACCACCTGCCGCAGACCCAGTCCAGTAGCTATGTCCTTTAGGACTTGGCCAGCTCGGTCAGTAATGGTGCTACCACTGCTATCTTGATGTCAAGGGCAATCACTTGATGACCCCTTCCATCACTTTAACTAGTATTCTGCTAATCCTAATCATCCTCCCAAAGTGGACAACACTCACGTTTCCCCACACTCTACTCCCATCTGCCAATTTTTTGCCCACTCACTTAAAAAAAAAAGACAGGGAAGTTTTCCCAAAGTCCTGGTCAACATCGATCCATGACAATCAACATAGTCGTGTATCTTATTTGCTGATTGTGGGGCTTTGCTGTGTTTGAAATGGCTGCCCTCATAGCCTGTGAAACAACAGTGACTACTGCACAGCAAAGTGACTGGACATGAAGCGGATTGTGACACCCTGGGGTCAGCTCCAATCTGAATGTTTGTTCTGTCGTTCCGATGCCTGTGGATGCATGAGCTGGCTAAAAGATTGACAAGAACTGACCAACACTTCCAGAGAGCGCTGCGATGGACCCCACCCCTCCCCCCAACACAAACCTGACACCCCATGAGGCTCCCTGATAGCCTGTGACATTTGAAAACAAGTCATTACTGGGGCTTGTAAACTGAGCTGGTGGTATGCCTAACATTCTTGCACTGGTGCTGGAGAGAAAAAAGCATTTAAGACAGGAAAACCTGGAGCAGGAATTGCAAATAAAAGCAAAAAAAAAACTGCGGACGCTGGAAATCCAAAACAAAAATAAAAATACCAGGAAAAACTCAGCAGGTCTGACAGCATCTGTCGAGGGGAACACAGTTAACGTTTCGAGTCTGCATCACCCTTCAACAGAACCTGCTGAGTTTTTCCAGGTATTTTTATTTTTGTTCAGGATTTGCAAATATTCGAAGGCGGCAAAGAGGTATTGCTGCCTGGGGGAGGGGAACCATGCTTTCCTATAAAGTGTAGGGTTTTGCTGACCAACTGTCCTGTCTTTTAAGGGACTGTCCCTCACTTTGTCTGTTTGTCCCGTGTCCCGGCAAGCCTTTTGTCCCGTATCCTGTGGGAGGCTGATCCTGGGAGTTCTCGGGGTGAGTGAGCGACTCAAATAGGACTGAGTGTGTTGGCCAGTGGGGAGATGATAATGTTGCAACTCCACAAGATAAACTGCAAGTTTTAGCTAATTTTAAACCCCAGCAGCTCGCTATGATGGTGTCAAAAACCTCTCCCCAATCCAGCTCATGTTGAACCATGCCCATTATTCATGGTCACCGTCTCTGCCCCTCCCACCCCACCCCCCCAGCTCCATGGTCACAGTGTCTCTTATTTCGTAAGAGTTAGTCACACGTGGTGCATTCCAATCACTTTCACCCATATTTATACTTCACACTTCATAGATCTCTGTGCCAAATAAACAAAGTGTCATTTTGGCTTTTCGGCTGATCGGCCAGGCTGGATCACTACTCGCCTGAACGCTTCCTCAACATACGCCCACCCACATCCCACCCTCTCCGATTCACAAATCCCAACTCCTTACTCCCTCTTATGTTAGTGCCGACCCTCTCCCTCCCACTCCCTCAGTAAACGCTCTCTCGTCTCTCCTCATTTAACGACTGGAAACGCATGGAGCTCTTACAAGGCCCTGGCCAACATTCACCCTTCCACCAACACCGAGTGGACTAAATATTCATCTCATCTGTTTACTGCGGGACTGAGATGCTGCATTTGAAAGCAATCACAGTATTTAGGACCTTGTGACGTTCTGAAGCTCCTTCTTTCGTCAAATCCCAACATTCGCTATCTCAACAGCAACAACAACCTGCATTTATATAGCCCCTTTGATCGATAGTGAAACGTCCCAAGTGTTATTCAGAGGAATTGATGGTCAAACAAAATTTCACACTGAGCGACGGTAGGACAGGTGACCACAAACTTGGTCAAAGGGGTAGGCCGGAAAATTCCTGCCCGCGGTGGGAATCGTTGCGGGCGGGATGGAAAATCCGACGGGTCGGCCAAAGGCTTGTTGACTTCGGATGGGAATGGCGAGACCGGAAAGCTGCCGGCTGCAGTTTTAAAGAAGAACGTGAAAGGCAGGGAGGTTTGTGGAGGGAATTCCATGGCTTAAAGCCTCCGCAGCTGACGGCGCAGCCACCCGTGGTAGAGCAGCTGTGCTTGAAGCCAGAATGGGGGGTGGTGGGGGGTGGTGGTGGGGGGGCGGTGGGAAGTACAGAGATGGCAGAGGGCTGTAGACCTGGGGGAAGGTTATAAAAGAGGCAGCTCCCCTTCCCCAGGTCAGTATGCACTGGGGCCTAGTGGAAAATGATGCCTCTTGTGTCCATGGAGCATTTCAGCATCTTATTCAAGACGGAGATGAGGAGGGATTTTTTTTTTCCCTCAGGGGGTCGTTAGTCTGTGGAATTCGCTTCCCCAGCGAGCAGTGGAGGTTGGGTTATTGAATATATTCAGCCGCGAGGGGACATAAGTTCAAGGTGAGGGGCAGGAGGTTTAGGGGAGGATGTGAGGAAAAACCTTTTTACCCAGAGGTTTGTGACGGTCTGGAATGCGCTGCCTGGGAGGGTGGTGGAGGTGGGTTGCCTCACATCCTTCAAAAAGTACCTGGATGAGCACTTGGCACGTCATAACATTCAAGGCTATGGGCCAAGTGCTGGTAAACGGGATTAGGTAGGTAGGTCAAGGTGTTTCTCACGTGTCGGTGCAGACTCGATGGGCCGAAGGGCCTCTTCTGCGCTGTGTGATTCTGTGATTCTGAGTTAGATAGATATTTGATTGACTGGGGGGGGGGTTTATGGGGAATAGGCAAGAAAATGGCCACAATCAGGTCAGCCATGGAGCTGAATGGCCTACTTCTGCTCCTAATTCTTATGTTCCTGATCACCACATCGCTGCTTGTGGGAGCTTGCTGTGCCGGAGGTTTGGCTGCTGTATTTCCTACATGGCGCTGCACTCCAAAAGTATTTGCGTGGCTGTAAAGTGTTTGGGATGTCCCAAGGTGGTGAAAGGCACTAGATAAATGCAAGTATTTTATTTCTTTTTACCCTTCAATGAGATGTCCACCCAGCTCTGTTTTTTGAAGCAAGTTAATTGACTCAGCATCAGCTGCTCAATGCACACATCCACCGCTCTGTGGGGTGAGGAGAAAGAACTTTAATGTAAGATTTTACTTCCGCCTGCTATGTACATCCTATCATGCTGCTCCCAGAACCTAAATTAAACAATTTACCAGTCCTGTCATTCTGAAGACCTGTCATGGTCTCTGCTCAGCAGATGTTATAAGTAAAGACAAACAGATATAAAAGTTCACAAAACCTTCAGTCAGTACTGTGGACTATTACCACCCAGTCAGGCCTTAGAATAGTAAGGTTATTTTCAGTGCTGCACCTCTCCTTTGGGGCTTAATTACTACAAACTCATTTTCTTCAGTGAGTTAAACACAGAGTTGACAGATTATCTAACAATTAAAACAGTCCTGCTGGTCATTACAGAGCAGGTCTGACCAGAGTAAGGTAACGTTACAGTTTCTCTGCCATTTTCCATTGTGCTAAGCAGGAGGAGTCCGGACTGCAGTGTGCACTGTCCATGGAATTCACTGGATATAGCCAAGTGTCAATTACAGAGGAATTGTAGGAATTCTGAGCAACCACTATAGAACAGCCCACAGGGCTCCAATTCATTTCCTCCAAAGACGGAATGGGGTGAAATTTGGCTCTGGTGGAAGAACGAAATGAGCCACAGACCCTTTTGTTCCCCTCCCCCATTTCCATTCCCATAGATCCTTACCTAAGGAAGGATATATTTGCCATCGAGGGAGTGCAACTCTGGGATGGCGGGATTGTCCAATGAGAAGAGATTGAGGAGACTGGGCCTGTATTCTCTGGAGTTTAGAAGAATGAAAGGTGATCTCATTGAAGCAGACAAAATTCTTCCAGAGCTCGACAGGGTAGACACAGGAAGGATGTTTCCCCTGACTGGGAGGTCTAGAACCAAGGGATACAGTCTCAGGTTAAGGGGCAGGCCATTTAAGACTGAAATTAGGAGGAATTTCTTCACTCAGAAGGTGATGAATCTTTGCAATTCTGTTCTCCAGAGGCCTGTGGAGGCGCAGTTACTGAGTATCTTCAAGACAGAGATCGATAGATTTTCTAAATATTAAAACATCAGGGAATACGGGGATAGTGCGGGAAAATGGCACTGAGGGAGATGATCAGCCATGACCTAGTTGAATGGTGAAGCAGGTTCGATGGGCCAAATGGCCTACTCCTGCTCCTATCTTCTATGTTCCTATGATGGTAGTCCGATGTAAGACAAGCTGTTAATTCGCTGTCTCCCTCGGTTCCACTATTGCCCTAATCAGGGTTCATTCCCCCAGAACCAATATAACGTGAATGCACTCTGGCCAATTGGTAAGGCAATCAGAATTGTTAAAATCCATAACAAAAACAGAATTACCTGGAAAAACTCAGCAGGTCTGGCAGCATCGGTGGAGAAGAAAAGAGTTGACGTTTCGAGTCCACATGACCCTTCAACAGAACTGAAAAAATTTGTTAAAATCCATACTTAGCTCACATGGATGATATGCCTGTTTGTCTTGTCAAGATATTTTAAGGAGGTTCTTTAAATTGGAATGTGCAAGGTCCTTCAGATGAGTGAGTGTTTATCTACTGTTTCTGTGTGGGTTTCCCCATATGGAGATGTAAACACACCCTCGACACCTCGTGAAAATATTGACACATTCCCAGAGACTGAGTGGAAAGGCTGAGGATTCTGTGCTGAGTGGCTCAACTTTTGACTCCTGCAGCCTGACCACCGCTTACAAGGCAGGACTATAATGGAACCCTCTCCGCTGGCCTGGGATGGCTGTAGCTCCCACAACACACAAAGACCACAATGTCCATGCACAACAAAGTGACCTGCTTGATCGGCAGCCCACCCACCTTGGCTGAAGTGTGTACCAGCTACAGCAACTTGCCAAGGCTCCTTCGACAACGCCTCCCAAACCTGTGACCTCTGTCATCCAGGAGGACAAGGGCAGCAGGTACAATGGGAACAGCACCAACTGCAAATTCCCCACCAAGCCACGCACCCCATCCCGTCTTCCGTCAAAATCCTGGAAATCCCTCCAGAACAGCCTGCGCTACTTGGACTGCAGCAGTTCAAGAAGACGGCTCACTGTAGAATAAATGTTGGGTTGTGCCAGAGATGCCCATATCCCTAGAATGAATAAAACAACCAATACATTTATCCACAGATTCCTGCAAATATTAATACAAACTCCGAGGGTGGAACACTCCTTTTCTTTTGAAAGAATCTTTGGTATCCAATGAAAATCATTGCTGAATAAATTATTAATATAGAACACCTGAGGTAACAGAGGTTCACAAGTTCAAGGTGAGGGGCAGGAGGTTTAGGGGGGATGTGAGGGAAAACCTTTTTTACCCAGAGGGTGGTGACGGTCTGGAATGCGCTGCCTGGGAGGGTGGTGGAGGCGGGTTGCCTCACATCCTTTAAAAAGTACCTGGATGAGCACTTGGCACATCATAACATTCAAGGCTATGGGCCAAGTGCTGGTAAATGGGATTAGGTAGGTAGGTCAGGTGTTTCTCACGTGTCGGTGCAGACTGGATGGGCCGAATGGCCTCTTCTGCACTGTGTGATTCTGTGAGTCTATAGAATCTTATAGCACAGATTCCATGGAAGCCATTCAACCCATTGGTTTTTTAAATTCATTTATGGGATGTGGACATGGATGCCTGGGCCAGCTTTTATTGCCCGTCCTTAATTGCCCTTGAGAAGGTGGTGGTGAGCCGCCTACTTGAACCGCTGCAGTCCACGTGGTGTAGGTACTCCCACAGCACTGTTAGGGAGGGAGTTCCAGGATTTTGACTCAGTGATCGTGGGCCATTGCTTGAAAGAGCTATCCAAGGACAGCAAGGATTCAAGCTATCCTCCATTCCTTCACCACAGCTTTGTAAATGGTTTCCCTTCAAGTGTTTAGCCAATTCTTTTTTGAATGTCATTATTGAATCTGTTTCCACTGCTCTCTCAGACAGCGAACTGCAGCTCACAACCACTCACTGAGCAAAGAAACGTTTCCCCCACGCCATCTCTGGCTCTTTTGCCAGTCACCTTAAACCTGTATCCTCTGGCTACTGACTGCCTGGCCACCACAACATGCTGGTAAATCCACAAGCATAGAAATGTTGAGAGATTCATTGATCGCTGGGGCTGACTATGATCTCCTTGTGGAATCCCACATATCCAGGAATAACCCATTTGAAAACCTATGAGAGGAGGGAAATCCTCTTTCCATTACCTCTTGTTTCTTCGTCCAGTGGATGTGCAGTGTCCATGATGTCCGCTCCTTCCTCTTCAGACTTTTTTCTCTTCGTTCCCTTTCTCCTCAGAGAGTTCTTGCGTCTTCATTAAGATGATCAACTCCACTCTGGGCTCGGGATTAAATCACATGCGTCGATGTCGAAGTGTAAGCAATGAACCTATCAAGTCTGCAGTATGTGAGTTACAAACACAGTGTGGCTAATCCCCACTGGTCTGTATGATACTGAGCTGATATCAACGTCCAGTCTCTACTCAGATAAATGAACATAGGAGCAGGAGGAGGCCATTCAGCCCCTCAAGCCTGTTCTGTTATTCAATCAGCTTTTCAAAAAATTTATTCTTTTACAGGATGTGGGCGTTGCTGGCTGGGCCAGCATTTATTGCCCATCGCTAATTGCCCTTGAGAAGGTGGTGAACGGCTGCAGTCCATGTGGTGTAGGTACAACCACAGTGCTGTTAGGAAGGAGGTTACTTTGTAGAAACTTGATATAACTGAGTGGCTCGCTGGGCCATTTCAGAGGCAGTTAAATGTCAACCACATGGCTGTGGGTGTGGAGTCCCATGTAGGCCCAGACCAGGTCAGGATGGCAGATTTCCTTCCCTAAAGGACATTAATGAGCCAGGTGGGTTTTTACAACAACCAACACTGGTCACCATTACTGAGACTAGAGCCTGGATTCTCCGTGCCTGCCAGTGTTGGGCGTGTTTGGTGACGTGAGTGGACAATACGGCGCAATCGGTTTCACGATGGCGTGAAACCAGTTCGCGATCATCTGCACCGTCGGATGTCGGGAACCTCACTGTAATACATCAGCGTAGCGTTACTAGGCCTGCCGGCTGGAATTGTTCCCCCCGCTGGATCATCCGACCGCATCGGTGGGAAAAAACACCGACGTGTTTCACAACAGCACATACGCAACGTGCACCCGGTGAGCTGCACCTCGCTCAGAACTTCGAGGTTTGTTTACCTACCTTGCTTCGGGCAGCACTCACAGTCCTCAGTGCCAGGCTTCACAGACAGCACCACATCACTTTTAGGTGGGTTCACGGGCAGGTCTCTACCTACCAGACCAGCCATATGTGGGTGGCTTTTCAATGGCTGCAGGGCTAGGGCTTGTTTGGGGAAGGGGGAGAAGTGGCCTCAGGGCAAGGGAAGAGGCTGTAGGACGAGGGCTGTACTGGGGAAGCGGGGTAACCCAGGGTGTGTGTGGGGGGCACATGTTCACCTGTGCAAGTGAGGGCTGAGGAGGCAGTCTCCAGAGGAGATGAGGCCAGATGGAGATGTGAGGGTGTGTGTGAGGGAGTGAGTGGTGATGTCCCTTGAGCTGGCAGTGAGTGAGATGCCAGTGAATGTGTGATGGGCTTGTGAGTGTGTGAGTTTAGAGTGATGAGGTGGTTTCCATACCCTGGCTGCACGGGTGAGATCATTCATCCTCCGTCTGCATTGGATGGCCAACCTCTTCGGTGCAGCATTGGCACTGACCACCACTGCCACTGCCTATAAAGCCAGACTGGTAGCCCTCCTGCGGCCAGAGTTGGGGTAGAGGACATCACAGTGGCCTCCACGGTGTCCAAAAGGTGCTCGAGGGCTGCAGTTTTCTTGCCGATCGGGGCCATGTCTTGTTTGCTGCAGTCCTGGGCTGGAAGCACTGAGCGCGGCCGGACTTTAAATATAGCGCCTGGCGTGATGAAACAGCGAGGTGACGGTGTGGCAGGCGAATCGGAGCCCGTCCACCATGGAAACGGCCTGTTTCCCGGGAACGCATAATTAATGCGGGTTTGGGATGATATGGTGTGAAAAGCCGCCAGTGCGGCCGGTGGGTAAAATATTGTTTTTCATTAAACCTTTAATTCCAGATTTTTTTATATTGAAAACAAATTTCACCATCTGCTGTGCTGGGGGCTGAACCCAGGCCCCCAGAGCATTACCCTGGATCCCTGTGAACACAAATACAGTGACAATACCATTATACCACCACCTCCCCTTAGTGTGCAACTAACTAAACCTTTTAAACTCCCCTGGCACACACACACACTCACACAGCCTCATACACAGACACACACACACAGACACATACACAGACACACATACACAGACACACATACACAGACACACACAGCCTCATACACAGATTCACATACACAGACACAAACACACAGACTCACACACACAGGCACACACACACAGACACAAACACACAGGCACACATACACAGACACACATGCACAGACACACATACACAGACACAAACACACAGACACACACAGCCTCATACACAGATTCACATACACAGACACACATACACAGACACAAACACACAGACTCACACACACAGGCACACACACACAGACACAAACACACAGGCACACATACACAGACACACATACACAGACACACATACACAGACACAAACACACAGACACACACAGCCTCATACACAGATTCACACACACAGGCACACATACACAGACACAAACACACAGACTCACACACACAGACAAACAAAAGACACACAGGTATCCTCTGCAGAGTCAAGCGGATGGAAAAAAAAATCTTGCTTAGAAAGAAAAAAATGAAAGTTGATGGAGGTTCGACGCTGCTGGTTGAAGTTTCCTCAGGTCAAGATGTGCCGCTGGGCCCAGTAGATGTCAGGAAGTTCACCAATGATGCTTCAGCGTGGAGGAGAGTATAGCTGGACCAATTCTCTCCATCGCAGCTAGCAAGTCCAACATTATTCAGGCCATCTTCACTCAGATGAGGATTATCTGGCTGCAGGTTGAGGACCACACACTGTTTCACAAAGCAGAGAGCGAGGGAGAGAGAGCTAGTCAGGGTAACCTTCTGTTCTCAGCCTTTCCCCAGCAAGACTGAAAGCAAAACCACAGGTTCAAACTTAAGATAAAAGCAAAATACTGCAGATGCTGGAAATCTGAAACAAAAACAAAAATTGCTGGAAAAACTCAGCAGGTCAGACAGCATCTGTGGAGAGATACGGTCTGATACAGACTCGAAACGTTAACTCTGTCTCTCTCTCCAAATGTGCTGTCAGACCTGCTGAGTTTTTTCCAGCAATTTTTGGTTTGGGTTTTGATTCCAACTTAAGGTTTACCTCTAACATGTGACTGGCTTTTTGTCTTCCAGCTTTTCATTAATTAAAGTGCTTTGCAGTTCAAAACAAATGAACAACTCCTTCTCGAGTATCGTAAAGCTCAGGCAATTCCTTGGAAGAGGACCTGCTTGTTGACAATTCCAAGGTGAACTTATGACCCTTCTTCAAAAAAAAACTCTCGGGCAGCCTCTAAAGTCCAACTCCTGCCACATCCCTCCCTATTTTAAAAAAGTTTAAAGAGACATGATGCTAACGTCATGTTGAACAACTCCTCCTTCAAAGGGAAAAAAAGAACGAACTTGCATTTCTATAGCACCTTTCATGACCTCAGTAAGGTCCATAGCACTTTGCAGCCAATGAAGTTCTTGACTTTAATTAAGCAATAATGTAAAGCAGGTGATAGTGAATCAATCGCTCCCGATTTTTCCATGAAATTATAGGGTGGGATTTTACGGGGGAAAATTTGACGGGCCAGCAAAAGGCCTGTTGACTTCAGGTGGGAATTTCCGGTGCCGCATCGGAAAATCCCACCCGTCATCTCCGCTCCCCTTTCATCCACGCCCCTCCCCCACCCACCCCTTCTGAATCTGTGCAAAAATGCAAATGATCTGAATTTACCCCAGTGCTGAACAGGCTGTAAACTTACATCTAAAATTTTAGGGACCGACAAGGACTAAAATCAGGGGAGACGGTGGCATGGCGATAATGTCACTATACTAGTAATCTAGAGGCCCAGGCTAATTCTCTGAGTAGGAGGCTTCAATGTCTATCACCAAGAGTGGCTTGGTAGCACCACTGCTGACCGAGCTGGCCGAGTCCTAAAGGACATAGTTGCTAGACTGGGTCTGCGGCAGGCGGCGAGGGAACCAACAAGAGGGAAAACCTAATTGACCTTGTCCTCACCAATCTTCCTGTTGCAGGTGTATCTGTCCATGACAGCAAAGCTGGAGTGACCACTGCTAAGACCTTATGGAGACAAAGTTCCACCTTCACATTGAGGATATCTTCCATCATGCTGGGTGGCACTACCACTGTGTTCACTGGGGCCAATTTTGAACAGATCTAGTAACTCAAAACTGGACATCCATGAGGCACTGTGGGCCATCAGCAGCAGCAGCAGAATTGTACTCAACCACAATCTATAACCTCAGGGCCTGACATATCCCTCACTCTACCATTACCATCAAGCCAGGGGATCAGTCCTGGTTCAATGAAGGTTGCAGGAGGGCATGCCAGGAGCAGCACCAGGCATACCGAAAAATGAGGCTTCAATCTGGTGAAGCTACAACCTAGGACTACTTCATGCCAAACAGCAGAAGCAGCATGTGATAGACAGAGCTAAACAATCCCACAGCCAATGGATCAGATCAGCAAAGTGATGGAGGGTGTCATCAATAGTGCTATCAAGCAGCACTTACTCATCAATAACCTGCTCACTAATGCTCAGTTTGGGTTCTGTCAGGCCACTCAGCTCCTAACCTCATTACAGCCTTGGTCCAAACACTAACAAAAGAGCTGAACTCCAGAGGTGAGGCGAGAGTGACTGCCCTTGACATCAAAGCTGCAAGACTGAGTGGGACATCAGGAAGCCCTCGCAAAACTGAAGTCAATGGGAATCAGGAGGGAACTCTCCGTTGCTTGGAGTCATGCCTAGCACAAAGGAAGATGGTTGTGGCTGCTGGAGGTCGATTATCTGAGTTCCAGGACATCACTGCAGGAGTTCCTCAGGGTAGTGTCCCAGACCCAACCATCTTCAGCTGCTTCATCAATGACCTTCCTTCCATCATAAGGTCAGAAGTGGGGATGTTCGCTGATGATTGCAGAATGCTGAGCACCATTCATTACTCCTCAGATACCGAAGTAGTCAAAATGCAGCAAAACCTGGATAATATCCAGGCTTGGGCTGATAAGTGGCAAGTAACATTTGTGCCACACAAGTGTCAGGCAATGACCATCTCCAACAAGAGAGAATTCAACCATCTCCCCTTGATATCCAAGTGCATTACCATCACTGAATCCCCCACTATCAACATCCTAGGGGTTACCATTGACCAGAAATTGAACCAACCAGCCCTATAAATATTGTGGCTTCAAGAGCAGTTTGGGAATTGTGCAGCAACTAACTCCTGATTCCCCAAAGCCTGTCCACAAGGCACAAGTCAGGAGTGTGATGGAATACTCTCCACTTGCCTGGATGAGTCCAGCTCCAATAACACTCAAGAAGCTTGACACCATCCAGGAAAAAGCAGCCCACTTGACCAGCACCCCATCCACCACCTTAAACATTCACTCTCTCCACCACCAATGTACAGTAGCAGCAGTGTGTACCATCTACAAGATGCACTGCAGGAACTCAGCAAGGCTCCTTCGACAGCATCTTCCAAACCCGTGACCTCTACCACCTAGGAGGACAAGGGCAGCAGATGCACGGGAACACCACCACCTGCAAGTCCCCCTCCTAACCACACACCATCCTGACTTGGAAATATATCGCCGTTCCTTCACTGTCACTGGGTCAAAATCCTGGAACTCCCTCCTTAACAGCACTGTGGGTGTATCTACACCACAGGGACTGCAGCGGTTCAAGAAGGCAGCTCACCACCATCTTCTCAAGGGCAATTAGGGACGGGCAACAAATGCTGTCCTGGCCAGTGACGCCCACATCCCATGAACAATTTTTAAAAAAGCTCAGCAATGATGTGATCGAAAGGCAGAGTGGGCTCGAGGGGCCAAATGGTTTACTCCTGCTCCTAATTCTGATGTTCTTATGCCCTTACATCCATCACTCTCGTATGTTTGGAGGTAAGGGTTTTCCTCATTCCTATGCGGCCACTCTCTTTGAATGGGTGCCTCTTTTTGCCACCTCTGCAAATGTGGCAGTGCTCCCATCAGGCTCGTTCCTTCAAAAATTTAAGGCTGCGATGAGGAGAAATCACTTCAAGAACAAAGAGCAAAGAAAAGTACAGCACAGGAACAGGCCCTTCGGCCCTCCAAGTCTGCGCTGATCATATTGCCCGTCAACTAAAACATTTCGCACTTCCGGGGTCCGTATCCCTCTATTCCCATCCTATTCATGTATTTGTCAAGCTGCCTCCTAAACACCACTATCGTACCTGCTTCCACCACCTCCTCTGGCAGCGAATTCCAGACACTCACTACCCTCTGCGTAAAAAACTCGCCCCGCACATCTCCTCTATAGTTTTCTCCTCTCTCCTTAAATCTATGTTCAATCAAATTCACTCAGAGGGTTGTGAATCTTTGGAATTCTTTAACCCAGAGGGTTGTGGATGCTCCACCATTGAAGATATTTAAGGCTGGGATAGGCAGATTTTTGGTCTATCAGAGGTTCAAGGGATATGGGGGGACGGGCAGGGAAATGGAGTTGAAGTGGAATATCAGCAATGAAAGTATTGGATGGCAGAGCAGGTTTGAGAGCTGTACAGTCTCCTCCTGCTCCTATTTTTTTACGTTCTTATGTTCTTGGAGTCACAAAGAGCCTTGCAAAGGGTATGGGGACATTGCACATTATTAATGAGCTAAGTTTCTGAACAGGGGGACAACACTTTGTGACCACTGGGATCTGAATATTGTCAGGACATGGAAACCTGTCCTACCTGTTGAAGGCCAGGATTGAGGGATAAACCTTCTCACTGTTGGTCAGAAGTAGACTGGGTCCCCAAAGGGCACAGTGTTTTCACGGAGAAAGGAAGGTGAGCTGATACAAAGCGTGAAAATACAGGGACACTCAGGGAATCTCCTGATTTCCTGTTTATGGCCAGTCTTTCCTGGCAGCTGGAGCTGAATCGAAATTAGCTCACACAATAACAGTTGCAGTACTTAGAATGTAATTAATTGTTTGAGAGGGTTTGACAACACTGTATAGATCCAAATGTAAATCAGAGGAAGACCTTGGTTTTGTTCCAGAAGGATTGATACATAACTAGGACCCCGTGCCAACTCCCTGCTCTCCCTAGACTTGCTGTTACTCTTCAGTGCTGTGGTAATGCTAGTTTGCCAGGTGCTCAGGGAAGGAAAAGGAGGTAGTGACTTTTTTACATCGAGGGAGGGCCTGTGCCTTCAATATCCACCTCACGGTGGATGCTGGCTCTAGGTCTCATTTCAGGACCTTTGCATGCCAGAGGGAGCCCGTGCAGCCACCAGGTAAGGAGAGCTTTAGAGGCACATTGGGCATGATGTTGGGCACATTGCTGGCCAGGACAGCATTTGTTGCTCATCCCTAATTGCCCTTGAGAAGGTGGTGGTGAGCTGCCTTCTTTAACCACTACAGTCCATGTGGTGTAGATACACCCACAGTGCTGTTAGGAAGGGAGTTCCAGGATTTTGACCCAGCGACAGCACATTGCAGGTACATGGTGGATCTTTGGGCTTAGTCACCTTCAGCAGCCAGAAGGACTTGACACCAATGGTTAGGCTTCACCCCTAATTGTATCTGATTTCGAGTGTCTGGGCCCATTTCAGGGGCACTACTGGACAATGCTAATGTCCACTGGGAAAGGGCTTGACGATGAAGAATCTCAGGATTGGGATTTTTGACATCCAACAGTTGAAACAGGTTTAACATCTCATCTAAGGACAGTGTTTCCAACAACACAGCACCCCCTCAATTTAAAGGGAGGTGGTGGGAGATAGTGGTATTGTCACTGGACTAGTAATCCAGAGACCCAGGGTAACGCTCTGGGTTCGAATCCCACCAAGGCAGATGGTGAAATTTGACTCCAGTAAAAATCTGGAATTAAAAGTCTAATGATGACCGTGAAACCATTGTTGTAAAAACCCATCTGGTTCACTAATGCCCTTTAGCGAAGGAAATCTGTCGAGCTTACCTGATCTACATGTGACTCCAGACCCGCAGCAATGCGGCTGACCCTTTAAATGTCCTAGCAAACCACTTGGTTAGCCTGCCACCACCTTCCCAAGGGATGGGCAATAAATGCTGGATAAGCCAGCGATACCCACATCCAGTGAATTAATGAAAAAAATGATGCACTCAAGATTCAGCCTGTCTTTAAGTAGGGGTCGGAGGGGGTTAGGTCCAGCAGTGAAAATGATACCAGCTGAGCCAAGGGAACATTTGCATGTAAGCAGAGAGGATGAAACCTGCTGGGGCCATTCGAGTGCCATCTGTGGATTGTAAACAGGATTGAGTAATACAGATTGAAATGTTTACATTTCTGAGGCGGTGGGGTGGGTCAAGATGAAGCTTTTATTGATGAGGACATTTGAAGAAAATCTGAATGAGTTGGTGATGTGGTGCCAAGTGGGTCGGAATTAGGGTGTGTGAGATTAGCAACTTCGCAGACTCCTTTCTCTGCCTAACCTGTTTATATTAAACGGACCAAAATGAGTTCATTAAAACAGCTGCAGAGGAATCTCATATGTAGGTGTTAACTCGCTGATTAGTAGCCTACAGCAAGTTCATTCCCCTAGGTATGTCAGAGTGACCTTAGCTACATGACTGCAGGAATGAAATTCATTATCATACAGGGCCGTGCTTTTCAGCCTCTTTTTGGTGAAGGAATCTCTATACTTACAGTGTGGAACCCCAGCCCTCTCCCCTCCTCCCTGCCCACTGTTTATATATAATAAAACAAAAATGAACACAAAGTAAGACACTATTGAATGAATGAATGAAAGAGCTGATGGAATAGGATAATATGGCGTGTCTGAGATCAGAGACGAGTAGCAAATACAACAGGCTGACCAACCATCTCACATTTCCTGGGACCGCCCCATCAGTATTCAGCTGTAACTTCCGATGGATTGGGGGGGCGGTTGTGGGGGGTGGGGGGGGTTGTGGGTGGGGGGGGGATCAGGGGGTTTTGGGGGGTTGGGGGGAGTAGGGGTCAGGGGATTGAGGAGGGGGGGCTTAGGGGGATCGGGGGTGTCAAGTCGGGTCAGGCCTTGGGGGTGTCGGGTCAGGTTGGACCTTGGTGGGGAGGGTGTCGGGTGGGGTTGGGCTTTGGGGGTGCTGTGGGGTAGGTTGGGGTTTGGGGGGTGCTGTGGGGTCAGGTTAGGCTTTGGCGGGGTGTGGGGTCAGGTTGGGGTTTGGGGGGGTGTGGAGTGAGGTTGGGGTTTGGGGGGGTGTGTGGTAGGTTGGGCTTTTGGGGGGTGTGGGGTCAGGTAGGGGTTTGGGGGGTGTGGAGTGAGGTTGGGGTTTGGGGGGTGTGTGGTAGGTTGGGGTTTGGGGGTTGTGGGGTAGGTTGGGGTTTGGGGGTGTGTGTGGTAGGTTGGGGGTTTGGGGGGGTGTGTGGTAGGTTGGGGTTTGGGGGATGTGGTAGGTTGGGCTTTGGGGGGGTGTGTGGTAGGTTGGGGTTTGGGGGTTGTGGGGTAGGTTGGGGTTTGGGAGTTGTGGGGTAGGTTGGGTTTTGGGGGGGTGTGTGGTAGGTTGGGGTTGGGGGTTGTGGGTAGGTTGGGATTTGGGGGTTGTGGGGTAGGTTGGGGTTTGGGGGGGTGTGGGGTAGGTTGCGGTTTGGAGGGGGTGGGGTAGGTTGGGGTTTGGGGGGGTGTGGGGTAGGTTGCGGTTTGGGGGGGCTGGGGTAGGTTGGGGTTTGGGGGGGTGTGGGATATGTTGCGGTTTGGGGTGGGGTGGGGTAGGTTGGGGTTTGGGGGGGTGTGGGGTAGGTTGGGGTTTGGGGGCGGTGTGGGGTAGGTTGCGGTTTGGGGGGGTGTGGAGTGAGGTTGGGGTTTGGGAGGGGTGTGGAGTGAGGTTGGGGTTTGGGGGGTGTGGAGTGAGGTTGGGGTTTGGGGGGGTGTGGGGTAGGTTGGGGTTTGGGGGGGTGTGGAGTGAGGTTGGGGTTTGGTGGGGTGTGGAGTGAGGTTGGGGTTTGGGGGGGGTGTGGAGTGAGGATGGGGTTTGGGGGGGTGTGGGGTAGGTTGGGGTTTGGGGTGGTGTGGAGTGAGGTTGGGGTTTGGGGGGTTGTGGAGTGAGGTTGGGGTTTGGGGGGGGTGTGGAGTGAGGTTGGGGTTTGGGGGTTGTGGAGTAGGTTGGGGTTTGGGGGGTGTGGAGTGAGGTTGGGGTTTGGGGGGGTGTGGGGTCGGGTTGGGGTTTGGAGGGGTGTGGGGTCGGTTTGGCCTTTGGGGGGGTGTGGGGTCGGGGTGGGGTTTGGGGGGGTGTGGGGTGAGGTTGGGGTTTGGAGGGGTGTATTGTAGGTTGGGCTTTGGGGGGGTGTGGGGTGAGGTTGGGCTTTGGGGGTGTGGGGTCTGGTTGGGCTTTGGGGGTGTGTGGAGTGAGGTTGGAGTTTGGGGGGCTGTGGAGTGAGGTTGGGGTTTGTGGGGGGTGGGGTCAGATTGGGCTTTGGGGAGGTGTGGGGTAGGTTGGGCTTG